>NW_028135348.1:0-162733 GCF_964662115.1 Mustela nivalis | reverse complement strand
GATACATATTTGTCAATGAATAAACTATTGAATGAATGAACTATACTGAGTTTGTAGCCCGATAAACTCTTTAGTCTTCTTTTTTCCTAAGATCTCCTCTCTGCATTGTGGTTTTCTAAAGAGTTTAGTAATTTTATCTTGAGTGCATTTCTTCTGAGATGTGGAATTTAAATTCATTCTCTTCAGAATTTAAATTCATTCTCTTCAGCTTGCTAGTTTTATATTTGACTCTTGAATTAGGCTCTAGTTTCATCTAAGTTTGTCCATACTCTCCTTTCTAGTCTAAATCTTTTTTTTTCTTTTTGGTAGATAAGATAAAATCTGGGGAATTCTACTTAATTCTGATATACATAAATGGATTGCCAGCTAATCAACTGAGCAATCCCTATGTTCTTCCCTGCTCTTGCTTTAAAATAGCAAATAAAGAAAGTTACTTTTTTCCTAAGCATTTTCCCTAAGTTTTGCCTCTTTCTGGGCCCACTTCATTTGGGAAAGCAGGCCTAATAGAAGTGAAACAATAGGAGAATTGTGTAAGATGTTTTACAATTAGGTGACATGGCGCATAGACTCTAAGGTTTTCAGAAAATGGAATAATCACAGAGAGTTTGCAGAATTAGAAAATATTTTGTGTAGATGCTTCCCAACTTTAAAAAAATACTGGTATATATTAAAGAGTAAAATCATGGCCTTTTAGAAATAGTAGAGTGTCATACATAGTTTAAGAAAAATTAGCAGGGTTTGGAGCTGGTAATTTTGTCAGACTGTATGTGTTAGTTGTGCATGACTTTTATCTTCATCCAAAAAGACATCAGTGTCCATGTGAGGTCAAGGGCAGAGTGTCAGAGATTGTTCAAACATAGTTTTCAGGTCAGCACACAGCCTTGGATGTGCTTTTGGAGGGTGAGGTCAGTAACATCACAGCAGCAAGCATAAGCTAACCATCTTGAGAGATTAATGACTCACTGCTCTCCTAGCCCAGAGACCCAGCTACATCTTTTTTCCAAAATAACTTCTCATATAAAGGTCAAAAGCACTAAGTGTGTGTGTCTGTGCTCTGTGTGCGTATGGGTGGGCATGTGGATCTGTTATACAGTAAACATCCATATCTATGTATACTGTAAGGGAAGGAAGGACTTACTGGTACATAAAACAAGAAAAAATAATGGGCATTTAGTGAGAATAAAAGAGGTAAGTCCCTCTAGTATTCAAAGGTCTTGCAAAGTTCTTTGTAGTGGCTCTAAACAGTAGGGAGAAATATGGTTTTGCTATTAAAATATTTGAATAAGATGACCTTATAGATCTAGCAATATGTTGAAGTGCAGGAAGAATCTAAGAAGACTGATGGGGAAGGGATTTAATGCATACCCTTGAGAGTTTTTTGTTGTTGTTGTTGTTGTTGTTTCATAGTGATGGCCTAACCTATTGGTAAAATTGGCTGATTGGTGGTAAACATTATGGAGCATGAAAATTATTCCACATGGCTAAGTTTTGCTTTTTCAACAACTGTGCAGTTGGGGTGACCTAACTTTCATTTCCTGTTTCCATTATGGTTGTTAGTCCCAATTCTTCCCACATCTGCACCCAGACATATCTCATTCTACAGTCTGTCTGCCCATCTGGGCTGTGGGGTGACCTCATTCTTGAGAAGAGGCCTATAAGCTGTGCTCAAGATGGACAGCCCCTGACAAATGGGTGCGTGTTCCCTGAGTGCACAGCTGCACGGACGCATCGGCCACCCTTGGCTCATTGTGCTGCAGAGGGCTTTGTAAAATGTTTTCAGTATGTGTTTGTCTGGCTATTTTCAAGGCTCATGCACAGCTCTGATTTTAATATTTAATGTTACATGAAGATGTCTGAGGCTTCCTGAAGTTATTCCTCTGATTTATAAAAAGAGAAGGATTCTGATCATACAAATACAAATAGAATGATCAAAAGACCAAATGGCAATCCACTCACTTGCTGTCTTTTTATTTTTTTTAATTTTTTTTTTTTTTTTTTGGTTTCAGAATTTTATATGTGGAGAACTTTTGCTTTTCTTGCCAATCAATCAATATGTATTTATTGAGCATTGTAAATACTGAGCAGAAAGGTAGATACAGAAAAGCAAAAATCTTAGAAACCCACCTTTTAGGCATACAACTAGTTGAGAGACACTATTGACCAGTATGGAGTGGGATTACAGAATACTAGCAAAGTTTTTTGGGGTGTTACTACGTTCCAAGGTTAAGTGTTACCTTTAAAAGTGTCATCTCACTTAACCCTCAGAATAACCCATTAGGTAAGTGCTATTTTTCTCCCCGTTGCTCAGATCAGGAGCCAGAGCTGGTGTGACTGAGAAACTTGGCAAGAGGACTCTTGCAGGAGAGTCAGAATTCACACTCAGTTCTTTCTGAGAATTCATACTCAGTTCACACCTAGATGGGGCTCCAGAGCTCCATATCTTAATCATGATGCTGTAGCACCTCTTGGGTGCTGCCCTCTAGGGTGTGTAAAAGTAATAGTTTTAGAGTAAAGATCAGATATGGGGATTCAAGTCATCAGTGTACTTTTCCCACCTATATTTCGAAGTGGGACTTGGGTCTCCCTTCACCTTATTTGAAGCGATCCAACCCCAGGAGTACCTCACAATGGCCCAGAATTATTCTTCAATAGGTTCCCAGCATGTTCCTTCTAAATCAACATAATAATATTAGCACAAACAAACATTAAGAAAAAATGGAGACTTAGGTTTCTGTTATTGTTTTTAATACTGATTCCTGCCACCAAATCTACTTTAGATTATGTGGGTAATTACTTTTCCTTGATTTACAGTTAAAACCATGTAGGAAATGCAGCCTTTGTAAGTAACTCTTAACATTTTTTATTTGCTTTCATAATTTCTTTATAATCCTCTTGTTATAGTGTAGTGATTAAGAGTAAGGGCGACAAGATATGGAGGTCCCCTCTTACCACTTTTATTCAACATAGTACTAAAAGTCCTAGCCTCAGTAGTCAGACAACAAAAAGAAATAAAAGCCATCCAAATTGGCAAGGAAGAAGTCCAACTTTCACTATTTGCAGATGACATGATACTGTAAACCCAAAAGACTCGACCAAAAAAATTGCTAAAACTGACATATGAATTTGGTAAAGTTGTAGGATTAAAAAATCAATGTATAGCAATCTGTTGCATTTCTATAAACCAATAATGAAGCAACAAAAAGGGATAAAATAACCCTAACCAAAGGGGTAAAATATCTGTACTCTGAAAACTATACAACAATTCTAAAGGAAATTGAAGAGGACACAAAAGAATGCAAAAACATTCCATGTTCACTAATTAGAAGAACAAATTTTGTTAAAATGTCTATATGACCCAAAGCAATCTACATACTTAATGTAATCCCTATCAAAATACCACCAGCATTCATCACAGAGGTAGAACAAACTATCATAAAATTTTTATGGGACTACAAAAGATCTAGGGTAGCCAAAGGAGTCTTGAAAAAGGAAAGCAAAGCTGAAGAGGACACAATTCCAGACTTCAAGTTATATTACAAAGTTGTAGTGATCAGAACAGTATGGTACTGGCACAAAAACAGACAAACGGTTCACTGGAAAAGAATAGAAAACTCAGAAATGGACCCACAACCATGGGTCCATTTGACAAAGAAGGAAAGACTATCCATTGGATAGGTCCAGTGGTCCAGTCTCTTCCACAAACAGTACTGGTAAAACTGGACAGCAACAGGTGGAGGAATGAAACTTTCTTACACCATACAGAAAAATGAATTCAAAGTGGATGAATGTGAGACAGGAAACCATTAAAATCCTAGAGAACATGGACAGTAATCTCTTTGACATTAGCCCAAGCAGTTTCTTACTAGATATGTCTCCTGAGGCAAAGGAAACAAAAGCAAAAATAAACTATTGAGATTTCATGAAGATAAAAAGCTTCTGCACAGTGAAAGAAACAGTCAACAAAACTAAAAGACAACTTTTGGAATGGGAGAAGATATTTGCAAGTGACATATTGGATAAGTGTTAGTATACAAAATATATAAAAAACTGAAAAACTCAACACTCCAAAAACAAATAATACAGTTAAAAAATGGACAGTAGACATGAATAGACATTTTTTTAAAAAGATATACAGATGGCTAACAAACATATGAAAATATACTCAACATCACCCATCATTGGGGAAATGCAAATCAAAACTACAATGAGATATTATCTCATACCTGTCAGAATGGCTAAAATGGACAAAACAACAGATGTTGGTGAGGATGTCAATAAAGGGGAATCCTCTTATACTGTTGGAGGGAATGCAAACTTGTGCAGCCACTCTGGAAATTCCTCAAAAAGTTAAAAATGGAACTATCCTATGACCCAGCCATTGAACTACTAGGTATTTACTCAAAGGATACAAAAATACTGATTCAAAGGGATATATGCACCCCTATGTTTATAGCAGAATTATCAACAATAGCTCAATTATGGAAAGAGCCCAAATGTCCAACAACTGATGAATGGGGAAAAAAAGATGTGGGGCATACACACACACACACACACACACACACACACACTCAGGAACATTACTCAGCCATAAAAAAAGAATGAAATCTTGAATTTGCAATGATGTCGATGGAGCTAGAGAGTATTATGCTAAGTAAAATAAGTCAGTCAGAGAAAGGCAAATACCATATGATTTCACTTATATGTGGAATTTAAGAAAAAAACATAAACTTGGAGGGGGAAGAGAGGCAAAATAGACTTTTAACTACAGAGAACAAACAGGGTTGCTGGAAGGGAGGTGGACAGGAGTAAGGGGTGGGGGTAGGAGGATGGGTTAAATAGGTGATGGGGATTAAGGAGAGCATTTGCTGTGATGAGAACTGGATGTTGTATGTAAGTGATGAATCACTAAATCATACACCTGAAACTAATATTACACTGTATGTTAACTAACTGGAATTTAAATACAAATTTGGAAGAAAAAAATAAAACAAGTAAATAAATGGGCATTCATTCAGTAAATAATCACTGGCGACCATGATCCAAGAACTAAACCAGGAAACTTTGGATGCCTTCAGCTTACATTATCATGGAGATGCATAAACAGTCAGAAACAATGGGTTGGTTTGATAAAAAAATAATTTGAATTATGTGATACATAACTAGTTAGGCAGCTAGTTAATTTTCTTATCAGTGTCTCTGTGTGTCATTGGGGAGGATATAATGTAGGTAGAATTTAAACCTGATTCACCACGACCAAGTGGGATTTATTCCTGGGCTGCTAGGTTGGTTCAACATCTGCAAATCAATCAATGTGAAACAGTACATTAGTAAAAGAAAGAACAAGAACCATGTGATACTCTCAATAGATGCTGAAAAAGCATTTGATAAAGTACAGCATTCTTTCTTGATCAAAACTCTTCACAGTGTAGGGATTGAGGGTACATATATCAATATCATAAAAGCCATCTTTGAAAAATCCACAGTGGGGAAAAACTGAGAACTTTTCCCCTAAGGTCAGGAACATGGCAGGGATGTCCACTATCACCACTGCTGTTCAACACAGTACGAGAAGTCCTAACCTCAGCATCAGACAACAAAAAGAAATAAAAGGCATCTGAATCAGCAAAGAAGAAGTCAAACTCTCACTCTTTGCAGATGATATGATGATACTTTATGTGGAAAAAACAAAAGAGTCCATTCCAAAACTACTAGAACTCATATAGAAATTTGGTAAATTTAGGATATAAAATCAATGCATAGAAATCAGTTGCATGTCTATACACAAACAACAAGAAAGAAAAAAGAGAAATCAAGGAGTCAATCCCATTTACAGTTGCACCCCAAACCATAAGATACTTAGGAATAAATCTAACCAAAAAGGCAAAGAATCTGTACTCAGAAAACTATAGAACACTCATGAAAGAAATTGAGGAAGACACAAAGAAATGGAAAAACGTTCCATGTTCATGGATTGGAACAAACATTGTGAAAATGTTTGTGCTACCTAGAGCAATCTGTATATTTCTGATGTAAGAAAGAACATCAGTATTTGAAGCTGATAGCTAAGAAAGAATTCTTGAGACGTCTTTTGTTCAAACAGTTGGTTTTATTTAAGCACAGGGAAGACGATGGGCAGAAAAAGCTGCGATGGGGTCATGAGGAGTGACACCTTATATACTTCCAACTTGCGAGAAGGTTAGGGCTAGTGTAAATCTCTAAGGAATTTTGGAAGCAAGGTTTCCAGGGCCTTGAGGGGGCTAGCTATTGTTGGGAAGAGGTCATTTATTACTGTCTAATAAAACCTTAGTCATGAGACCCTTCAGGTTATATTGGTGGGCCATATGCTTGGGGGATGATTGCCAACAGGTATTTTGGGGGGGGTTAGAGATAAAGGAGATTTCTAAAGGAATTTTTTTATGTTAAAGTAGACTTAATAGGATCCTGGGGGTCCAGCTAAGATTGCCTTTTGCCCTTAGCAAAGTACTAACTAGGTAGTTGAGCCCATAGAGGAATGTCACTCTGCCTGTTTTAAAGACTTGTCAATGGGTTGTAGGTAGTAAGGATATTCAGTAATTTCTCTTCTGCCTTTATTTCCCACATCACTTCCAACTATCTGACATTCTGGAAAAGGCAAAACTATGGAGATATATGGAGACCAAAACATATGGAGACCACTCCCCTATGGAGTGCTTGCCAGGGGTTAGAAGGTGAGGAGAGATAAATAGGCAGATCACAGGATTTTTAGGGGAGTAAAACTACTCTGTATGGTACTGAATGGTGGGTATATGTCATTACATGTTTGCCCATATCCATACAATGTCCAACACCAAGAGTGAACCCTAGGGCGCCTGGGTGGCTCAGTGGGTTAAGCCGCTGCCTTCGGCTCAGGTCATGATCTCAGGGTCCTGGGATCGAGTCCCGCATCGGGCTCTCTGCTCAGCAGGGAGCCTGCTTCCTTCTCTCTCTGCCTGCCTCTCTGCCTACTTGTAATCTCTCTCTGTCAAATAAATAAATAAAATCTTAAAAAAAAAAAAAGAGTGAACCCTAATGTAGACTGTGGGCTTTGGGTGATAATGATGTGTAAATGTAGGTTCATCCACTGTCATGAATGTATCTGCTCTGGTGGATGATATTGATATATGGAGAGTGTGTGTCTCTTTAGGGGCAGAGGATGTATTGGAAATCTCTGTAGCCTTCTGCTCAATTTTGTCATGAACCTAAAACTGCTCTTAAAAAAAAAAAAAAAAAGTCTGTTAAAAATAAAAAGAGGGAAGGGAGAAATTTGGACTATACCTGTGATGTCATTTTCATAGTTCCATTGGCCAGAACTTTAAAAAAAAAAAAAAAAAAGGAACATTTTAATCCATGTGAACATTTTGATTGTTAAACCTCAAATATGACTTAATAGATTAAGTTCAGGAATAAAGACACACCCAAGGTGACAATGTGTAGACCATGCTTCAGCCCAGAGCAATCTGAGCTGTCAAGGACATTAAAGCTCATTAGCAGGATTCCTGCACAGAAACACTGGCAGCCACAGTCCTGCATTTCACAGTTCTTAGAAATATCTTCTCATTGATGTTGGGGTGTTGCACTCAAGCTGAGAGCCTGAGGTATTTAATCGAAAGGCAAACATATTGGTTTTGTATCTTGTGCTTTCTAGAGAAGATAGCTTTTTTATTTTTAAAGTGACAATAGTGAGAAAAAAGAAGGGGGGGGGACCACCCACCTGTGACTGCCTTAAACCACCCAGTAGCTGTTTATAACATAACACATCATTCCATCCTATAAGAAGTCTTTAACATATGAAAAGGAAGGCCATACTGAGGGATTAACAAGGTGAAATGCTACACTTGCTTTTGATGGTGTGATATTTATCTTCTGCAAGCTATTGATAATATTTTTTCACTGTGTTCTTAAAGATTAGCTGTAGGGAATTTAAATAATTAGGCATAAAATCTCTGGCATGATATTTAATCAATCACATCTTAGTTTTCAGCCAATGCAAGGACTGTGGTCAGGTGTGGGAAAGGCGGATGAAGCAGAGGAGACCTGGCCAAGCAGCCCTCCTCACGAGCTGTGTGGGCTTGTTCTCAGGATGACCGGGTATCCAGGAACAAGTCACAGCCTCAAGCAATCTGCTCACTCTGCTGACATTTCTGTTTGTTTATCATATAGCCTAGAGTTCTTCTTTCTAGGCAATGGAACCAAAAAGGAGTGAGAACAAACAAATGAGACTGTGAAGGTCCACCCCTCTGGGAGAAATGTGGGGATTTTATAACTCTCATGGTTCCAGGAAGGATGGGGAGAAATGATGAATTGTGTAGGCTGGTGAAAAATGCCCAGGAGTCAGGTTCGTTTTTAACATTTTAGGTTGTAGGTATATTAGTCACGGTTCTCCAGAGAAACAGGACTAATAAGATGTGCTTGTGTGTGTGTGTCTGTGTGTCTGTCTGTCTGTCTATACACACACGGTGGGTGGGGTGGGGAGAGAAACTTCAAGGAATTGGTTCATGTGATTATGGAGACTAATAAGTCCAAAATCTTCAGGGTAGGGGACCTACCTGTAGCTCAGGCTGGGGATCCCGGGAAGAGCTAATGTTGGAGTTAAGTCCAAAGACCTCTACCAGCAGAATTATTTCTTTTTCAGGGAAGTCAGTCTTTGTTCTGTTAAGGCCTTTGACTAAATAAGACCCTTCTGTATTGTGGAGGGTAATCTGCTTTACTCAAAGTCCACTTAAATGTCAAGTTCACCCAAAAAACATAGTAACATCCAGAATAATGTTCCACCAAATATCTAGGCACTGTAACCAAGCCAAGTTGAGGCATAAAACTAACGATCATGGTGGTTTCCTTGTTAACTAGTAAGATTAAATATTGTATATTTGCATCCTGTAAAATTCTACTATATTTTGAGAAGATAAGCCCAGGAAAGAGTATAATTTACATGTAAGTCAGTCTTTAAGATGGTTCTAAAAACCTAGTTAACAAAATTAAATAATAATAGAATATGAGTCTAAATAATAAAAATAAGTCAATTTATGTACTAGGTGTTAGAAATGTTTGAATCCTCATAAAACTTTGTAAGGTAGCAAATATCCAAAATCAATGAACTAGTTTCAAATTTCAGCTCTGCCACTGGCTGTGTGACCTTGACAAGTCCTTTAGCCTCTTTATTCTTCAGTTTCCTTTATAGGAAAATGGGAATGATCATAGCACCCACTGCCAGGATTATTCAGAAGATAAAATGAGTACTCTCCTAGCAAGTATTTAGAACAGAGCCTGGCATATTACAGGCACTCAGTGAAAGTTAGCCATTATTGTTATAGAGGATAATAGAGCAAAGAGATGGAGACCAAGAAGGCATGATATCCATCTGGAACCTAGAAATGGCTTATTGGCTACATGCCAATATCCAGCATGTTTATAAGTAGATAAATGAATATGTCCTTCCACTGAAGTCATATGAACCTGAAGTTCAACTGAAAACAGATCATTCCAGTCTCCCTTGGCAAACCCATGACTAATTTTGCCAACAGGGAATATGAGGGGAGCCCTGACACTTGTCTCCAATATATTGTGTCCAGTACTGTCACTTTTGATTACCTTTATTGAGTTTGAATTGAATAAAACCATCTATGCGCGAAGTTTCTCCTAGAGGCAATGGGGGGGGGGGCAGCAAAAAAAATGCCCAGACTGAGCAATCCAAACTGATTCAGGATGGGCTAGCGTGAGGGACTTCACAGGCCTAAACTTCGCTGAGTTTATTACATCTTAGGATATAAGGAATTATCTTGCAGAAACACTTTTTGACTTACGATAATACTGGGATCTCTGTAATGAAAGTCAATGTGTATTTTGTTAGGGAGTCTCAACAATAGTAGCCCAAAACACTTTAGAATACTCATTGTGCCGTTAAAAGTCAGCAGCTGCCATAGACCTTAGATTTTCAGTAACTCAGCTAAGGGAGCTTTGGAACTGTGATGAGGCAAGTCACAAAGGAACCATTGGCAAGACTGTTAGGTCTAAAGTGGCTCCTTGATTTAATAGCTCCTTGCTGAGATTCTAGGCTTTTCCCACCCTCAATTGTGAAGCTGCTCTGAGTGCAGTTTGCATACTACCTTTAACTATTTGATTTTCTTTTCTTCTTTGACTTTGCCTGTTGCTGCTTGTGAAAGCAATGCCCTCATTAGTTTCTTTTGCCTGGGGCTTCAGTTAAATAAGAGATTTCAAACTCACATAATTGTTTTCTGACCAGGATAGAATCCTAAGAGAACTCCCTCTTGCCTGAAAAGCCATGTCATAGGCCTCGTGTAGTTGGTTTGTGTTTCTGGGCTCATTCTTTGAATTCTTAGTATGGAAAACCAATAAACAGCAACAATGGTTTTTATGCTAACTAGGTTGAAATGGATTTCCAACCCACCGTTAAAAATCAGACATCAGTCAGACCAGAACACAGAGGCCAGCAAATTGTTAGGTGATCAGGGTTATTTACTAATGTTTTGACGTCTCCACTTAGCATAAAGGTGAACTGGAGGCAATTCTGACCCCATAGGCCCCCCCCCCCATGATGTTTTATTGGCTTGGCCAATTTATAAATCCTATATCCATGAGATAATTGGCAACTCACTGCTTCACAGACGTGGATTATGCAATCAGGGTGGGAAAAAGATCCACTGAAGCTGACCTGCGGGAAATCTTTACTTTTAATCTATAAACTATAATGAGGTTATGAATATAAAAGTATGGCCAAATACTAGTGTTTTGTATTATTAAAAAGTATACAAATTTAAGGAGATATTGTGAGCATTATTAAGATCTGTCTACTATGAAATATTAAGATATTTAATGTTATGACTCTTTATTTTACTTTTTTGCAAATAGTTCTCCAGACCTTCATAGTGCAGTCCAACTTCAGTTTGTTAGGATTTTTTTAATGAGTAATTTTCTTCTGTTTACTCATTCTTTATTTTGATAGTGGGTCTTAGAGATCCGTACTTATTCATCAACTGGAAGAGTAAATGTGATACCATACACAGATGAAGGGTCAGATTACCAGCTGGTAGCAACTGTGAAAAGTGGAGTGTGGATATGTGTATGTGTCATAAACTGCTCTGCATGATGATCTAGCCATTGTTATTTGCAGAAAACTTTCTATTTTTGTTAGGTCAAGAAACCTGTAATTCTCCAAGTGATCCCTGAACCTTATTTAATGCAGCCAACCACAAAAGGAGCTGGGTTGAACTTTGGTGTCTGCAAGTTAGAAAGTAATAACTTTCTCATCTCTTCTGTAAGTGACTTATGCCATGTGATGAATGCAGACCCTTCCCTCACAAGGGTTTCTTGATATTATACACTTGTAGCAAATAAGGTTAGAACCTTTAAAATATAGCATTTAGTAATGTGCTGGAAATAGCTTCTTCTTGATTCCTTTAAAGGTCACCGCATTTGCTTTCCAGGCGTCCTTTTAGCTCCAGCCTCTACAGAGTGGAACTGAGAACATGCTTGCCTTCGCGCCTTCAATTTTCCCAAGCTTAAGAGTAAAATGGCAAGATCTTTCACGTAAAATGGAGCGCCTGTGTGTGCCTCTGTATGCGTGTGTGTGTTCTTGTGAGTTCAGACGTATAAATGCATTAACAAGAGAATCTTAACGTTGGTTATATACATGGACACTGTTTTTTCAGTTGGAGGTAAGATTATTGGCTTGTATTATCCTCAGTTTCAAAGCCAAGTCAGTGGGATGAAATTGAGGCAACATCTAAAGGAAAGCAAACTCTGGGGAAAGCTGTCAATTATTTGTGCTTTTCCTGAGCACTCCATGGACCATACTTCACCAATCTAAGTATATTAACAAGACCCTCTCCAGATAAATTAGCATCAGCCCACAAACTTTTCTCCTATTCCATTGAAAAAAGCAAATTCATTAAGCCATTGATATAAAGCAAGAAAAAAATAGCCCATTGCAGCATTGCTATCAAAATTAGATTGGGATGGCAGATTGAAATGAGAGACTATTTCACACTAACTGATACAAATCAAGTCCAGACTGGCAAAAAGAAAATGGCTTCTCTTGTAAGGCCTATTTCACTAGAATCATCATTGTCATTTGTTAGTGCTGTCAGGATCCTTACCTCCTTCACAACTCCATCGTTAGCATCATTGTTAACATTATCATTGTCCTGTATATAGTCAGCAGTTGTGCTTTTTTAAGAAGTACACTAAAGATTAAAAATGGTCCATATCTGCTAATTACCTGCACTATGTGTTCACCATGCCCTAGCTAATTCTGACCCTCTCCCCACCCACTAAAATCTCAAATAAAGCCAGTCTAAATTCTTTCTTCTTCCAGGACCTCCCTTCTGAATTCCTCATAGCAGCCATTATTAAGCTACTACTGATTGTTCATTTAAGATTATCTGCTTTGGTTATTAGCAATCTTTTCAAATGTGCATATTTTGTTGGTCCAGCTAGAATATAAGGGTCTTTGTACATTGGGGTAAACACCATACTATTTAGATTAGTGCCTCCTATGTAGTATTATGTAGTATTTAATAAATACTCAAAAAATATTTATCAGTAGATTGCAATTGTATGGAGAAGTTGGAGAATTTGTTCACAGTCAGAATGTTCCTATAAGTGGTGTTAATTTAGCCAGAGGAGTTTGTATGTGGAGATAACACAGTATGTACTTATGGTGGAAAATATCATGAATGAGACATCAAAGACGTTGGGATTTGTACAAAGTGGAGATGTCTCAGAAGAAAGAACAGTTGGGCTATTTTTTAAAATGTTCTCTGCATGAAATCTATAGGTTTGGCAAAGTGTTTTGAGAGGGTTGGAGAAGATGCTATGAGGGGATGGAAACATGAAATCAGAGGGTTAAGCCAGCAGCACAAAAAGTGAGAGAGATTAAGTATGGGACAACTGACTGGTGAAACAGCACTGAAAATCCGGGTCAGGAGCTTGCATTTGGGCTACATGGATGACAACTGTCCTTAGAAGATTTTGAATAACTGGAGTATCCCAGCCATGCAGCACCGTGTTCACGTCTGTTTTAGTGGGAACAGAAAGTGAGCAGGGAGAAGAGATTGCCATAACTCATGGATCGAGTAACCTGGATCTGAGCAGGTGCATGAGAGACGAATGGCGAGAGACGAATGACACACAGAACTGCTTAGACTTGCAACCTGGTATGTATAAGTAGCAATAGAGGAAGAAATTGACATTGTTGATGATATTGAAGCCTTGGGAGAAAAGAAAGAATTTGCTTTTTTCTATCCCAAGGTAGGAAAGGTGAACAGTGAAATAGTATAATCCCAGTTAATATAGAGAGTGGGTAGATAGAAGATCATTCATTCCCTCATTCCAGAGAGATCTTTCCTTAGGCTTCAGCTCAAGGACAATAATGGGAAGGCTTAGGGTTATACAGACTTTGGACTTGTGAGCTGAGATATCTTTAGCCTTTTAGCAGAACGGAGGGGATGAGGTGCAGAAAGCCACTGATTAGAACTCAGGAGTACTGGGTTCTAGACTCACCATGTCTTTTAACTGGAAGTCTAGATTCTTTGAGCTTTTGAGAAACAAGAGGAACAGACTAAATAGTTTCTAAGCAAGCCTTCATATTTTGTCTTTACACTTCATTTCAGCTCTCCATTGCCTGAAATTTGACAGCATGGTGTTGGTTGAAAGTATAACTTTTGTGGATTCAGCCCAGATGGCTGTACAGAACTCCTATTTGTCAGAGTCAGAGAATCAAAGAATATCTACCCAGCATCTGCATTTTGTAATATATATTGATTTACATCAACTTTTGTTCCAGGGATGTTTCTTTCAAAATCATTTGTAGTTGACTTTGCTGCCAGGGAGCTAGTCAAATATGACAAAGATGGGAAAGATGAGGGTATTAGAAGGGGAGCAGGGGAGAAAACAGACACCTTGGAGGGAGAACTACATTTTTAGCCTGCTTTGTTCATGCGGGGCTTTCAGGAGTGTGCTATGATGTAGGTTGATCAATGAATCACCGAGAAATGTGTTTACATCCTTACAAATGAGTCAACAGTACCTGTGCTTGCAGCCCCAAATTCATGCAGTTTCTTTTCCTTTGACTTGGAAATGTTAGCTTGTGTGAGTTTTAGAATAACATCCTGCCATGTGAACTTTCTCTGTTTAAGTTATTTATTTGCTGTAAGTGAATGGCACCTTACTGCAGCCTGGAATTTCCTAGGCACCTTATATCTAAGACATTATAAGATACATGAATATATATCCTTGACTAATGGTTCACAATGCCATCCACACCTGAATCTGATGAAGCTTTTTGCTCCAAATACCAGTTTACAGGAGGGGAGAGAGGAAAGTGTTAAACAGTACCATGGGGATGCAATAAGCTACATCAGACTATGGAAAAATCTTTAGGGGTTATTACTTGATTTTTTTTTAACAAACATATTACATGAACGACAATAGAGAGATTAGATGGAACCCATAAATCAAAGGATATTAAATATTTACAAATAAATTGTAATATGTGGATTTCATTTGCCTCCTAGTACAGGCATACAAATTTTAAAATTGTGACAATTACAAGACAGTTGTAGATGTGAACATTGACTAGATATTTGAAAATTATTTAGAAAATATTGCTAATTTTAAGAGCTGTGATAATGGTATTATGATTTCTTAAAGATTCATTATCTTTTGGTGGTACATGCATTACTTACTGAAATATTTGCAGATGAAATGATATGATGTATAAGTTGCTTCAAAATAACATGGGAAGGGAGAATAGCTGAAATCAGGATTGGCTATGAGTTTATTGTTGAACCTGAGTGATGGATACACAGTAGTTCATTGTACTATTCTGTGTTTGAAATTCACCACAATAAGAACATATTTTTTAAAGCCATCAATTTGCATTGAGCAATGTTTTTGATTCTTGGAGCTTTCTCAGTACTTTTTCAAGTGACAGGTTAGAGTATCCCTAAAAGAATAGATATTGTTGCCCTTTGGGTAGAAGGTGTTGTTAAGACTAAAGAGGGGGAAGCATTCTTAACAAAAATATTTTTTCATTTTTTAAATTTGTACTGTACTAATGGATTCCTCTCCTATCCCCTCAGTTTCTAAACTGGGATTGGAAGGGGAAACAAAGAAGCTGATCAGGAGGAAAAGAGAACCTTAATTTTTCTGGCATTGCTGTTTGTATCAGTCAGTCCTTTTGGCCTTTTTAAAAAGGCAAATTCCTGGGGAGGAGTCAAGATGGCGGAGAAGTAGCAAGCTGAGACTGCTTCAGCTAGCCGGAGATCAGCTAGATAGCTTATCTAAAGATTGCAAACACCTGAAAATCCATCGGCAGACCGAAGAGAAGAAGAACAGCAATTCTGGAAACAGAAAAACAACCGCTTTCTGAAAGGTGTTTTCTTTTTTTAAAAAAATTTTTTTTCTTTTCTTTTTTTTTTTTTTCTTTCTTTCTTTTTGAACCTCTTTTTATCCCCTTTCTCCCCACTCACGATTTTGGATCTCTTCTAATTTAGTTAAAGCATATTTTTCTGGGGTTGTTGCCACCCTTTTAGTATTTTACTTGCCCCTTCATTTACTCTTATCTGGCCAAAATGACAAGACGTAAAAATTCAACGCAAAAAAAAGAACAAGAGGCAGTACCGAAGGCTAGGGACCTAATCAATACAGACATCGGTAATATGTCAGATCTAGAGTTCAGAATGACAATTCTCAAGGTTCTAGCCGGGCTCGAAAAAGGCATGGAAGATATTAGAGAAACCCTCTCGAGAGATATAAAAGCCCTTTCTGGAGAAATAAAAGAACTAAAATCTAACCAAGTTGAAATCAAAAAAGCTATTAATGAGGTGCAATCAAAAATGGAGGCTCTAACTGCTAGGATAAATGAGGCAGAAGAAAGAATTAGTGATATAGAAGACCAAATGACAGAGAATAAAGAAGCTGAGCAAAAGAGGGACAAACAGCTACTGGACCACGAGGGGAGAATTCGAGAATTAAGTGACACCATAAGACGAAACAACATTAGAATAATTGGGATTCCAGAAGAAGAAGAAAGAGAGAGGGGAGCAGAAGGTATACTGGAGAGAATTATTGGGGAGAATTTCCCCAATATGGCAAAGGGAACGAGCATCAAAATTCAGGAGGTTCAGAGAACGCCCCTCAACATCAATAAGAATAGGCCCACACCCCGTCACCTAATAGTAAAATTTACAAGTCTCAGTGACAAAGAGAAAATCCTGAAAGCAGCCCGGGAAAAGAAGTCTGTAACATACAATGGTAAAAATATTAGATTGGCAGCTGACTTATCCACAGAGACCTGGCAGGCCAGAAAGAGCCGGCATGATATTTTTAGAGCACTAAACGAGAAAAACATGCAGCCCAGAATACTATATCCAGCTAGGCTATCATTGAAAATAGAAGGAGAGATTAAAAGCTTCCAGGACAAACAGCAACTGAAAGAATTTGCAAATACCAAACCAGCTCTACAGGAAATATTGAAAGGGGTCCTCTAAGCAAAGAGAGAGCCTACAAGTGGTAGATCAGAAAGGAACAGAGACCATATACAATAACAGTCACCTTACAGGCAATACAATGGCACTAAATTCATATCTCTCAATAGTTACCCTGAATGTGAATGGGCTAAATGCCCCTGTCAAAAGACACAGGGTATCAGAATGGATAAAAAAACAAAACCCATCTATATGTTGCCTCCAAGAAACTCATTTTAAGCCCGAAGACACCTCCAGATTTAAAGTGAGGGGGTGGAAAAGAATTTACCATGCTAATGGACATCAGAAGAAAGCAGGAGTGGCAATCCTTATATCAGATCAATTAGATTTTAAGCCAAAGACTATAATAAGAGATGAGGAAGGACACTATATCATACTCAAAGGGTCTGTCCAACAAGAAGATTTAACAATTTTAAATATCTATGCCCCCAACGTGGGAGCAGCCAACTATATAAACCAATTAATAACAAAATCAAAGAAACACATCAACAACAATACAATAATAGTAGGGGACTTTAACACTCCCCTCACTGAAATGGACAGGTCATCCAAGCAAAAGATCAGCAAGGAAATAAAGGCCTTAAACGACACACTGGACCAGATGGACATCACAGATATATTCAGAACATTTCATCCCAAAGCAACAGAATACACATTCTTCTCTAGTGCACATGGAACATTCTCCAGAATAGATCACATCCTCGGTCCTAAATCAGGACTCAACTGGTATCAAAAGATTGGGATCATTCCCTGCATATTTTCAGACCACAATGCTCTAAAGCTAGAACTCAACCACAAAAGGAAGTTTGGAAAGAACCCAAATACATGGAGACTAAACAGTATCCTTCTAAAGAATGAATGGGTCAACCGGGAAATTAAAGAAGAATTGAAAAAAATCATGGAAACAAATGATAATGAAAATACAACAGTTCAAAATCTGTGGGACACAATAAAGGCAGTCCTGAGAGGAAAATATATAGCAGTACAAGCCTTTCTCAAGAAACAAGAAAAGTCTCAGGTACACAACCTAACCCTACACCTAAAGGAGCTGGAGAAAGAACAAGAAAGAAACCCTAAGCCCAGCAGGAGAAGAGAAATCATAAAGATCAGAGCAGAAATCAATGAAATAGAAACCAAAAAAACAATAGAAAAAATCAACGAAAGTAGGAGCTGGTTCTTTGAAAGAATTAATAAAATTGATAAACCCCTGGCCCGACTTATCAAAAAGAAAAGAGAAAGGACCCAAATAAATAAAATCATGAATGAAAGAGGAGAGATCACAACTAACACCAAAGAAATACAAACTATTATAAGAACATACTATGAGCAACTCTACGCCAATAAATTTGACAATCTGGAAGAAATGGATGCATTCCTAGAAACATATAAACTACCACAACTGAACCAGGAAGAAATAGAAAGACTGAACAGACCCATAACCAGTAAGGAGATTGAAACAGTCATTAAAAATCTCCAAACAAACAAAAGCCCAGGGCCAGATGGCTTCCCGGGGGAATTCTACCAAACATTTAAAGAAGAACTAATTCCTATTCTCCTGAAACTGTTCCAAAAAATAGAAATGGAAGGAAAACTTCCAAACTCATTTTATGAGGCCAGCATCACCTTGATCCCAAAACCAGACAAGGATCCCACCAAAAAAGAGAGCTATAGACCGATATCCTTGATGAACACAGATGCGAAAATACTCAACAAAATACTAGCCAATAGGATTCAACAGTACATTAAAAAGATTATTCACCACGACCAAGTGGGATTTATTCCAGGGCTGCAAGGTTGGTTCAACATCCGCAAATCAGTCAATGTGATACAACACATCAATAAAAGAAAGAACAAGAACCATATGATACTTTCAATAGATGCTGAAAAAGCATTTGACAAAGTACAGCATCCCTTCCTGATCAAAACTCTTCAAAGTGTAGGGATAGAGGGCACATACCTCAATATCATCAAAGCCATCTATGAAAAACCCACCGCAAATATCATTCTCAATGGAGAAAAACTGAAAGCTTTTCCACTAAGGTCAGGAACACGGCAGGGATGTCCATTATCACCACTGCTATTCAACATAGTACTAGAGGTCCTAGCCTCAGCAATCAGACAACAAAAGGAAATTAAAGGCATCCAAATCGGCAAAGAAGAAGTCAAATTATCACTCTTCGCAGATGATATGATACTATATGTGGAAAACCCAAAAGACTCCACACCAAAACTGCTAGAACTTATACAGGAATTCAGTAAAGTGTCAGGATATAAAATCAATGCACAGAAATCAGTTGCATTTCTCTACACCAACAGCAAGACAGAAGAAAGAGATATTAAGGAGTCAATCCCATTTACAATTGCATCCAAAACCATAAGATACCTAGGAATAAACCTAACCAAAGAGACACAGAATCTATACTCAGAAAACTATAAAGTGCTCATGAAAGAAATTGAGGAAGACACAAAGAAATGGAAAAATGTTCCATGCTCCTGGATTGGAAGAATAAATATTGTGAAAATGTCTATGCTACCTAAAGCAATCTACACATTTAATGCAATTCCTATCAAAGTACCATCCATCTTTTTCAAAGAAATGGAACAAATAATGCTAAAATTTATATGGAACCAGAAAAGACCTCGAATAGCCAAAGGGATATTGAAAAAGAAAGCCAACGTTGGTGGCATCACAATTCTGGACTTCAAGCTCTATTACAAAGCTGTCATCATCAAGACAGCATGGTACTGGCACAAAAACAGACACATAGATCAATGGAACAGAATAGAGAGCCCAGAAATAGACCCTCAAATCTATGGTCAACTCATCTTCGACAAAGCAGGAAAGAATGTCCAATGGAAAAAAGACAGCCTCTTCAATAAATGGTGCTGGGAAAATTGGACAGCCACATGTAGAAAAATGAAATTGGACCATTTCCTTACACCACACACAAAAATAGACTCAAAATGGATGAAGGACCTCAATGTGCGAAAGGAATCCATCAAAATCCTTGAGGAGAACACAGGCAGCAACCTCTTCGACCTCTGCCGCAGCAACATCTTCCTAGGAACAACGCAAAAGGCAAGGGAAGCAAGGGAAAAAATGAACTATTGGGATTTCATCAAGATCAAAAGCTTTTGCACAGCAAAGGAAACAGTTAACAAAATCAAAAGACAACTGACAGAATGGGAGAAGATATTTGCAAACGACATATCAGATAAAGGACTAGTGTCCAGAATCTATAAAGAACTTAGCAAACTCAACACCCAAAGAACACATAATCCAATCAAGAAATGGGCAGAGGACATGAACAGACATTTCTGCAAAGAAGACATCCAGATGGCCAACAGACACATGAAAAAGTGCTCCATATCACTCGGCATCAGGGAAATACAAATCAAAACCACAATGAGATATCACCTCACACCAGTCAGAATGGCTAAAATCAACAAGTCAGGAAATGACAGATGCTGGCGAGGATGTGGAGAAAGGGGAACCCTCCTACACTGTTGGTGGGAATGCAAGCTGGTGCAGCCACTCTGGAAAACAGCATGGAGGTTCCTCAGAATGTTGAAAATAGAACTGCCCTATGACCCAGCAATTGCACTATTGGGTATTTACCCTAAAGATACAAATGTAGTGATCCAAAGGGGCACATGCACCCGAATGTTTATAGCAGCAATGTCCACAATAGCCAAACTATGGAAAGAACCTAGATGTCCATCCACAGATGAATGGATCAAGAAGATGTGGTATATATACACAATGGAATACTATGCAGCCATCAAAAGAAATGAAATCTTGCCATTTGCGACAACGTGGATGGAACTAGAGCGTATCATGCTTAGCGAAATAAGTCATGCAGAGAAAGACAACTATCATATGATCTCCCTGATATGAGGAAGTGGTGATGCAACATGGAGGCTTAAGTGGGTAGGAGAAGAATAAATGAAACAAGATGGGATTGGGAGGGAGACAAACCATAAGTGACTCTTAATTTCACAAAACAAACTGAGGGTTGCTGGGGGGAGGGGGTTTGGGAGAAGGGGGTGGGATTATGGACATTGGGGAGGGTATGTGCTTTGGTGAGTGCTGTGAAGTGTGTAAACCTGGTGATTCACAGACCTGTACCCCTGGGGATAAAAATATATGTTTATAAAAAATAAAAAGTTAAAAAAAAAAAAAAAAAAAAAAGGCAAATTCCTGATGAAAAGGACTCCTATTTGCTGACCAGTCCCAGCATTTAGACTCAGACCGAATTCTTCTGGATTCCATGTGATTTCCAAACAATAAATATACTTTAGAGAGGCAAAGGACGTTGGGAATCCGAATCAAACAGCTGTGGCTATGGGTTTCTCTAACCTTCACTTTCTGGAGCCCACAGAAAGATGGCCTAAGCAGTTCTTTGCATCTCCCTCCTGGTGCTAACTGTAGTGGACATTTGTCCTAAGAATAACTTTTGTTGATATATTCCTTTCTCTCTTCCATCCTACCAATGGATTTTAGAGTCAGCTGACCTCACTTCCTGCTCTAGGGTTGAGCTCAGATTGGTTTAACCCACTCAGTACATTCTGTTCCTTCGGTTTAGGCTGTTGGTTTTGGGGAGAACATTCCCCCATGTGAGTTCATCCAGTATATTTCTCAGCACTGTTGTAATACAGGGGTAAAAGGAGTCTCTCCTACTGGATTTGAACAAAGACAACTGTATCTCTGACTTTGTTAAGCAGTTATCCTGCTACCACAGGAGAGTGGGTATTAAAATGGGGCTCAGATTGAGGATTGCTGAGCAGAAATATGAAAAGATATTTGGTCTTTGGGAATATGACTATTATGCTAGACTAGTTAACCATGACAATGCCTTTCCTTTAGGCTATATTTATTCTGAGGGTCAGTAAGTCTTGATTATGATTTAATCCAAATGAAATGTGTTTTATCTTATTTGTAACTAGGAGCATCTTAGTACAAATGGAACTTTCTTACCCATTGACATAGAAATGATGGATATATAATATTTTGATGAAGATCCTGGGGTAAGAATATACTGCTCACTTTGCCTCTTGAATTGGCCCCCTATCAGATATATTCAGGCAAGGTTAGTTGGAGACATCAAATAAACATGTCATGTGATTAGACAAACCTAAAGCATAATTTTGCTGAGTCTAATCCTGTCTGGGGAACCTAGGAAATTCTGAAGAGTGCCAAGTGAAAAGGTAGAGGTAATACTTAAAGATCTGCGCAGTAACCTGTGTGAAATCATTAGGTGTTGGGGGCTAGGAGAGAAGAAAAGCTGAGTTTAGCCTTACCGTTTCTGTTCCATCTTTGGAAAAAAACCATGTCAGCTGTACAGATGAGTATGCATGCCCCCAAATGGCACTAGATTGCTTCATGGGGATGAGCTATGTTTGCTTTATTTACCTTCGTATTTATTAACTATATTGATTGACTACCAGATGTATGTTGGACACTGGTTGAAATATTCTAGTGTGAGAAGATCAGACAGTAAGCAACTAGACAAGTAAATCTGTCATTTCTCAGGTAGCAATAAGTGCTCAGGAGAAAAAGAAAGTAGAATAAAGCAGTCTAGAAAGTACTAAGGAGGAGTAACATGATATATAGTGTTCAAGAAGATGACACTTGAACAGAAATCTGAATGGCATGAAGGATCCTTCCAGAACAAGTTAAATTTGGGTTATCAACCATTTTTCACACACTTTTTAGTTTGGAAAGGGAATTCAGTGTATTTTGTAATTGCTTATAAAACAGGCAAAACAAAACAAAAGTGACCAAGAAAAAGACAAAATCTCCTTCCTAATTTATTTATTTAAAGAAAGAGGAAGAGGGAGAAAGAGAATCTTAAGTAGTCCTCTGTGCCCAGCTCAGAGTCAGATGTGGGGCTTGATCTCACAACCCCAAGATTATGACCTGAACCAAAATCAAGATTTGGTTGCTTAACTGACTGAGCCACCCATGTGCCCCCCAAATTTCCTCCCTTTTATAACTCCCTTTCATTCTCCCCACTTTAAACATTTGTCCATCACCCTGTCCATGGAAACAGAAGTTAAAATTTGTTGGGTAGTCAACTATACCTTTTTTCTAAGCTTATTCAAATTTATACTCCCCGAAACACACATGGGATATGTATGTATGTTTATAATTATTTCTATTTCTTATAAAATTAAGATTATATAACGGACTATTCTCTGCAGTCTGCTGTATTTATGTAACAATATTTTGTTCACCATGACAATATACATTAACAGACATCTAACATAGTCCTCTCTGTCTTGCCATTTGGTTGTTCCTCCTTTCCTTACATTTCTCATGCTGGATATGGAAAATAATAAAACCTGCAATGTAAGTAGGTTCTCCTAAAATTTTCTCATACTATGTATTCCAGATGATGAAAGTCAATGGAAACAAGAAATTATTTCATATAAGCACTTTCAGTGCTAAATTCAATTTAATATTTGTCTATCCATCGTAGGTTTGCACAGGCCTCTAAAGTAATTTTGCCAAGAAATTTAGGATAAAAGCACAAAAGGTAAATATTATAGAGAACCATGAAATTTTAACATTGAAGTGTACTTAAAGTACTTAAGTATGTTGAAATGTACTTAAAATATCACCTAATCTAATCTTGTTCTATTAATTTAGTAAGTATAATAGTAAGTGTCTAACATTCAGTAGGCACCGTGAAAGAAAGAGTTGTCTAGGACATAATCATAGTCTTCATCTTTTTTTTTTTAATATTTTTTAAAAGATTTTATTTATTTATTTGACAGACAGAGATCACAGGTAGGCAGAGAGGCAGGCAGAGAGAGGGGGAGAAGCAGTCTCCCTGCTGAGCAGAGAGCCCGATTAGAGATGGAGAGAGCTCCATCCCAGGAATCTGAGATCATGACCTGAGCTGAAGGCAGAGGCTTAACCCACTGAGCCACCCAGGCACCCCAATTATAGTCTTCATCTTAACAGAAGGTCAAGCAAAGGCTCAAAGAGACTGGAAACCTTTCCAAGGCACAATAGGGAAGTGACAGATGTAATTTGAACACAGACCATTTGGCTCTGAGTCAGGGCTCTTTTCCATTGTATCTCATGGTCTACAACAGTTTCTTTAATAGTAAATAACTGAAAGGCCAGTCCTGAGTGTTCTCATTTGCAAAAAGTTTATCCATTAGAAGTCCACGCAGTGAAATGAAATACTAGTTAGACAGCTCTCATCCATCCAAGCTGGTAATTTACTCTGAAAAATTTTAGCTTAAAAAATCTAATTTCAATCCATTTTCTCAGAGGGTAAATTTTATTCCATTTCCTTTTCTCAAAGCTCTGTCATTAGTATATTAGACTAATGACTGAATCAATTATTTAAAACTGGCAATATTTTTTATTATGTCTAATGAAGTGTTTAATCAGAACATTCTGGTCTTTAATCCTCTGAAAACAGCATTTGCCAGAGGATTAATGATATGGATGGGTGAAACATTACTAACAAACCCTTTTACTCAGAGGACTAAGGAGGGAGCTAGAGGCTTAAAGGTGAAGGTGAACAGGAAGTTGTCACAGAAGAGACAGGAAATGGCAATAAACCTAATAGTTGAAAACCATGTTTCTGAACAGATTCTGACTGGGGAAAAGTAACTAACCTCAACTTGTGAAAAAAATATAAAATTTGTTAAAATGCTAAAGAATGATTAACAAAATTGAGTTGAATCTTGGTTTTGGATATGAAGTATAAGTACAATAATGTTATCAGTTGTCCTTAAACTATAAATTCAGTGCAATCATGTCAAAAATCCCTGTGGCTTTTTTGGTGGAATTTAATAAACTAATTTTGAATATTATGTGGAAGAACAAAGCCCAAGGATAGTCAAGACATTTTTGGAGATGAACAAGATGTGAAGTAGGGAGAGACAAATCTTAAGACACACATAAACACAAAGAACGTGCCTTATAGTTTTGACCTAGGAATAGACAAAAGAGAACAGAGTAGAAACAGATCCACTTATGTGGAACTTTCTGGGCACTATAAATAAATGAAGTAATTATGGATTATTCAGTAAATAGTGCTAGGACATCCACTTTCCCTATGGAAAAATGAAATATTTTTATATATTGTGTAGATATATTGTGTAGATACCTACACAACATCATACACAGAAATCAGTTTCAGGTAGAGCAATGGCTGAAATGAGAATGACAAAAATAAATAATTTAGGAAACTGTTATTTTGGTTTTTTGATAGGTATTTTTTTGTAAGTAAAAGCAAAAAAAATGCACTAACTAGGACAAAATTTGATAAATTCAGCTGCATTAAAATGAAAAAATGCATGCAGAAATCTCATAGGGAGAGAAAAGACAAGGCCCACACTTACGGAAGATACTTGGAACACATTAACTGTAAAAAAAGATTAATATGTAGATAATACAGATAATTTTTACAAATCCATTAGAAAAGGGTACATGGGTGGTTCAGTCAATCGAACATGTGACTCCTCACTAGGTGTAGAGATTACTTAAAAATAAAATCTCTAGGGGTGCCTAGGTAGCTTAGTCAGTTAAGTGTCTGCCTTCGGCTCAAGTCCTGTTCCCAGGGTATTGGGATCAAGCCCCTCATTAGGCTCCCTGCTCGGTGAGAAGCCTGCTTTTCCCTCTCCTACTCCCCCTGCTCGTGTTCCCTTTTTCACTGTGTCTCTCTCTGTCAAATAAATATATAAAATCTTAAAAAACAAAAACAAAAAACCAACTGGTGTGGATATTAAAGAGGGCACATATTACATGGAGCACTGGGTGTGGTACATAAACAATGAATCTTGGAACACTGATAAATAAAATAAAATTATTTTAAAAAATAACAAAACAAAACAAAACAAGATCCATTAGAAAATGGCCAATAGGGACGCCTGGGTGGCTCAGTTGGTTAAGCAGCTGCCTTCGGCTCAGGTCATGATCCCAGCGTCCTGGGATAGAGTCCCACATCGGGCTTTTTGCTCCGCAGGGAGCCTGCTTCTCCCTCTGACTCTGCCTTCCCCTCTGTCTGCCTATGCTCGCTCTCGCTCACTCTCTCTCTGACAAATAAATAAATAAAATCTTTAAAAAAAAAAAAAAAAAAGAAAATGGCCAATAATTCTATAGAAAAAGAAGCAAAAGATGTGAACAGGTATTTCACAGATATTGTGACTGGCCTGTAAACATATAAAACTATGTTTAATATCATTAACAATAATAAGATTATAAAATAAAACTTCAATAAAATATCATATTCCACAGACTTGTGAAGCAAAAATTTTTAAGCTGTTAACAATAGGAAGTGCTATCAAGAATATGAAACCATAGGAATTTCACATTCATTACTGATGGAAATAAATGTGGTAAAACCACCTGGGGGGCGGGGGATTGTTCAGTCATGGCCAGTAAAGTTGAATATATCCATTCTCTATGAATCAAGAAATTCATACCCAGGAATGGTCTCAGGAAGAATCTTGGACAGGTCTACCAGGAAACTCATTCAAAAATGTTTATAATAGAAATGTTTTTAAGAGCCAAAACCTGGGGAAAATGGTTCAATAAATAACAGTCCATTCACACAATAGAATATGATGTAGCCATGAATAGACAAGAGCTAGATACATCAACAGAATCCACACTGTGGATGGGCTTACTGAGGACATTAAGCGACAGTGGTACTATAAAATGCCTTGTCACAGACGACAAAGGGAAAGCTGTGAAACCTGCCAGCACATCTACAACATGGAAATGGCTTGCACGTTCCACTTCTGGATATGTAAGAATCAGGTAGATGCATGGCAGGGCTGCTGAGGCCTGTGGATAGTAGGCCCAGTAGGAAAATCCTTACCCAGCTGTCTCCTTTCTTCTTCCAATGCCATTTCTCTTACCTTTGTTATAAAAATGACCTGACTTCCCTAACCACCCCACAAAAAAGAATTATATAAGCTATATTATTTACTCAATTTAACAAACGTAATGCTCCTGATAAAGGAACTTCAACTCTGTCTACATTCACAAGGGACACTGGCTGTCATGCATAGCCA
The DNA here is from genome assembly GCF_964662115.1 of Mustela nivalis. Taxonomy (NCBI): domain Eukaryota; kingdom Metazoa; phylum Chordata; class Mammalia; order Carnivora; family Mustelidae; genus Mustela; species Mustela nivalis. The sequence goes on along the minus strand of NW_028135348.1, from coordinate 136,166 downwards.
TGTTAAGTCTGAATTTTCAGGATGTTCTGGTGTGTGTGCTAATGTTTGAAGTACTATCATTGATGCACACACACACATAAATAGATACCATATATTCATTCATATATACAACCACACATATGTACACACAAGTATATTTATGTCACATACACACATATGTGAATTTTATATATGTGTCACATACCCATATATGTGAACTTTTTAAATATGCAAGAAGAGAAACTGCGGTCAACATCAAGAACCCTCTTATAAAAGCAGAAAGGTGGGATGCCTGGGTGGCTCAGTTGGTTAAGCAGCTGCCTTCGGCTCAGGTCATGATCCTGGTGTCCTGGGATCGAGTCCCACATCGGGCTCCTTGCTCTGCAGGGAGCCTGCTTCTCCCTTTGACTCTGCCTGCCACTCTGTCTGCCTGTGCTCACTCTCGCTCTGGCTCTCTCTGACAAATAAGTAAATAAAATCTTAAAAAATAAAATAAAATAAAATAAAATAAAAGCAGAAAGGTGTACAAATGGATTGTTTGTGATCTACTGAACTTAAAAACAAGAGAATTTATGAACAACCTTCCTGAATTAACCTATTTGTAAGTAGAAGATATTGACTACACAGATTTTTATTTAGGTGTAGTCCATAAATAAAGAAATAAATAAATTTTATTCATGGAATAAATAATGACTATGGAAAATAATATCTTATAAACTAAGCCTCAGCAGGACATAATTTCTAGTTAATGTCTATGAGGTGTTTATCCTGAATTGATTGGCTCTTGTACCACACACAGCCAGGTTGACTAGCCATTCTAAGCAACGGAATTGTTTAGAAAGCTCACTGTGATAATCCTTTTACAATACTCTGATGGACCATTTGTAAAGGGATAAATTTTGCTAGAACTAATGTGTCCTAAACCACAATGGCCTCTGCCCAATAAGATCACAATGTGGGCTGCTTGATAATTTCAGATTTATTTTTTCACCTTGAACTCTTAGGTATGGTTAACAGCTAATTTATCCAATGTCAGAAGATCTGTTGACTGTCATGTTTCCAGAAAAAAAAAAACAAAAATTCCCTGTCCAGTGAAAAGACCTCTATGCTTTCCCTATAGTCCTTCAGGTCTTTCAGAACTGAGGCTCTGTAGAAAACACAAGACTTGTACGCATATGCAAGCTGGCACGCTAGCTCCAGATGTAATTGAAGACACATTTCTCCATGGATTGAAGTGTTTTGCTTAGAAATACATTTCCCATTATACTCTTTTGCACATTTAAGTTTTTGTTTTTTTTTTTTAAGAAATGGTTTCTTTCATGGTTTCCTTTTTAAAAAAATATTTAATAGTTTGAGAAGAGGTCTATTGTGGTTTGGGTGTGGCTAAACCAGTAGTGGCCCTTTGAATATTAATGTATTGGAATAATCACACCCTCTTTTACTGGAAGCCATTCTGTTTTTCTCACAAAAATTCACAAGACCTGCTTCTTCCTTTTTCCCTAAAGTTGGGTTGATCGGGAATATAAATTTCAGTCAGATTCTTGGCTTATACAACCCTTGAAGCAAAATGGCCACATATTTTTTAAGAACCTCTTCCATGAGTCTGGCAATTTTGTGGTGGAGTGTTACCACCTTTTCTCATTGTTCTCATCTAGGGTAGCCACTCCCATGTTGGGGAATGGGAAGAGTTGAATGTCTCCTTGAGAAAAGAAGCAATCAGCAAGTGGATGTCTAGTTCATTGTTCAGTCCTTCTCTGGTGAACAGTGCTTTTACGTTGCTGGTGGAAATTCAAGCGTGAAGCCAATTTTTATGCTCTAGATGGCAAAAAAATGCAGCTAATTCCAAAGGGTTTCTCCTTCTTCCCCTGGCAGCTGGTATGTTTGTATAGTGAAGATGAAAGGCTTGACATCTGTGTTTACATTTCTACGTAGCAGGATCCCCCAAACCCACAGTTAGGAATCATTTATATCCAAGCACCTCTGCCCCAGAATTACAACAGCAAAGTCTTTCAACTTCTTCTCGGCAAGGGCCTTTGATCTCCCTGTGCAAAATGCTCTCTTGATGAGTTGTGATTGGAAGAGGAGGGCAGGGAAGGTTTTATCCTTTGACAGTTTCCTCCTCTCTCTCCACCCCCAACCATATCGGAGCATTACCCCGAACTTTAAGTACCCAAACCTCCTATAAATTCCACTGAATCATCAGAGTAAAATTAAAATAGATTAGTGCAACAAAGCAGTGGGTCTCTAAGAATTTGCATTTTTAATAAGTACTCCAGTTAATTTTGATTTCCGATTCCAGGTAGATCAGAATCACCTGAGTTGTTTTTCAGACATGGAAATTCTAGAACCCTCTGCAATTCTACTAGATGTGATCTCTAGGTGTGGTTGTAGGAATCTGGATTTTTCACATCTTGAGATGAGTCTTATCTGTATCTTTGCTTAGGAACCCTTAGACTAGTTGGTCATGGGGACAGAACCTTTAGTTTGAGGGCTAGGGTATGTTTGTTTTTGTTGCAAGATAGCATCTCAACCTCTGACCCTTTCAGTGAAATGACAATGATCTTCTCAAGTCAAATCAGTGTAAGTTGATAAAATCATCCTCTTTGAGTGTTTAAATGTCTTAATTTTTCCTGATCACATTATACTACTTTCTATTCATAATTTTTTGACTTGTAAATTGAGGCAGAGTAGCTTAGCAAGTCAAGAAATATTTGTGGAATCAGGACTTCTGAAATTTGGTCTTGGACCTGATCTAAGTTTTCATTGCTTGGATTGTACCATCATCTGTACCCCATCATCTGAAATGATAAGTTGCTTTTTTAAATAAAAGTTTTCTATTGAAGCTTATAAATCAGAGATAGTAGATTCACATGCATTTGTAAGAAACAATACAGAGAGATCCTTTGTACCCTTTATCTCATTACCCCCAATGGTAACATTTTGTAAAATTGTAGTACAGTATCACAAGCAGGATACTGACATGGATAAAAATCCACAGATCTTATTCAAATTTCCCCAGTTTTACTTATACTCATCTGTGTGCATGTGTGTGTATTTAATACAATATAATTTTATCTCCTCTGTAGGTTTGTGTATCTCCCACCACAGTCAAGATACTGAACTGTTCCGTTACCACAAGGATTCTTGAGTTTCCCTCTTATAACCATACCCATCTCTCTCTTGTTCCCTCTCTGAACTCTTGATAACTACTACTATGTTCTCAACTTCTAAGTTTTTGCCATTTAGAAAGTGTTATGTAAATGAAATCATACAGTATATAATCTAATAGGATTGGCTTCTTTTTATTATGTATGATTCCCTGGAGATTCATCCAAGTTGTCATATGTATCAATAGTTCTTTCATTTCTATTGCTGACTACTATTCCATGCTTTTCACGTACACAGTTTATTTAAATGTTCACTCATTGAAGGACACCTGGACTGTTTCCAGCTTCGGGCTGTTATGAAAAAAGCTTATGTGAACATTTGTGTACAGGTTTTTGTATGAATATAACTATGATAGTATCTTCCCAGCCTCTTCAACTTTTTTACTTTTTTAGGCTAATCACAAACCTTATCATATATTCCCAGTTAATTTCAGTTAATCTTTTATTATCCCCTTCTTGGATGTCAAAGCAACACCTACCTGTACCAAGCATTTTAGCATCTCCCTATAGTCAAATTATTTCATGTCATGTTTATTGACTTCTCAATGAGATTAGGAGCTCTTTGAGGGCAGGGACCACATCATATTTCACTTTTGTATAACCTGTACTACCTACTATAGCTTTAGACATACCAGCAAATGAGCCAACCAGGCAGATAATATATATATTTTTTTCATTTAATCTGACTTCCTGCTGTGCCTCTGGGACCACTAGAGTATATCATGCCAAATACTGTGTGGATATGAGAATGCATATTTAGGGAGGACATGGAACTTCCCCTTGGTGGATTTAAAATTTTGCTAGAAAACTAAAGCCAACACTAATGCATGTGAGGTTCTAGAACAATGAGTTTCTATGATTTTGATGCCAAATACATGGACAGAGAAGAGAAAGATGAATGTGGGCTGGACAAATTAAGAATGTTTCACAGAGAAAGTGGATTTTAAATCAGTACTTAAAGAAAGAGAGGAGTCATATAATAATTGGTAGAGAAGGAAAAGATTCTAAGTAGAAAGACTATCCCGGTGTTACAGGGGTGCTCTGTGGTGAGTTGCTCAAGAAAAGATGATCAGAATAGGTAAGTGAGGTGTGACCTGACTATGGCAGGTCTTGGAAGGTATGTATGATATATTGTGCTGGTTCCATCTTCTGGAATATAAAATTGGTGACAGGAACCCGTAGGAACTAAACATGTTGAGGTAGATCCAGGCTGTTAGGCTGTATGCTAACTCTGTCAGACTTAGGACCTACTGTCCTCTAGATGTTCTGGGAATTTCTGTCCTTTCAAGAAATATTATGAAGCAATGATATTTATGTCTTGGTATACCCTTGACTTGCATGTGGTACCTGTTAGAAGGTATTTGAATTGGGTCCACAGACTTGTCCAATGCTCTAGTAGTTGCTAAGGAAGTCTGCTTAGGAGATAAAACAGCGATGCACTCTCTCTACCAGAGGAAGCATCAGGTGCTTCAAGGGCTAGGTGATGAACATAAGCAGCTGAAGAGAGAGCATGGGTCCTAGGTATGGAGTGAAGGTGCACCTCATCAGCTCCTGTCACTCTCAATTCCCTTTTTCCCCTCCTCATAACATCTGGGCAATTCTGCTATGAGAAAGTCCTATGAAAAAGCTGATCAGAAGGAGCTAAAGGAGCTTGCCTGTCAGTACAGTGGTTGAAAGTGTCAAGAGGTCAGAAGCCCAAGGGAAGAACACTAGATTTACAGCCAGTGGTCCTGGGTACATCCGTGGTCCACAGAGCCAAAGATCACAAAAGCAGTGATTGTCACCATTATACCACCACCAGGACTCCTAGAAAAAATCATTTGGAAGGGAGATTCTGCATAGGGCTCAGAGGCTTAAGATATGTGCTATTGTTATAAAGGTAATATGGTAGTACTCATTGAATGGTGAAGCCTGGGAAGGGATGGTTCCTGCAGCTTCTGGTATCCAGTGAAAACTGAGTAGTGAATGTAGTGAATGTCTAGATACTGGCTATGCTAATTTGTGGCCAGCTGCAGAGGACATTGCCTGTACCAACAGCAAAAAGAAGTTGATATGTAAAGGGTGTTCTTGATGGTTCCATCCCTTGCACTTCTGTGTTTGTTTCATTTCCATTTTCAATTGTGAAGGCAAATCATTTATTAACAAATGCCTAAAGAGCTCTATTTGTAGCTTTGGAGGTCTGCAATAGGAAAATGTTCATAGCCTAGAGGTCTTACAGTAAAAAAATATGTGTAATTCCTAAATACTTATGGAATTTCAAGCCCACATTCACTTAGAATATTAATGACTTTAGTGAAGACAGACATCTAACTTAAAATCAACAAATCATTAGATTTGCAGTAAAAGTGTAAGCAGTGCCTAATTAATACACTTGTTGATTGTTTTGCTTGACAAAAACATTAGTTGTTAAGTCTAATTATGCCTTAAAGATCAACTGAATAGTGAGAAAGGAAACCAGCCAATAACTTCAAATCATTTAACCAAAAGAGTATTTTTTTCCTAATCTCCTCCATCAGAATAATATCCATTGTTATTATTATCATTATTTTTGTATTATTATCATTTGATCTAGCTTTGTTTATCTGAATAAATTAAAACAGTCTGGAATACAGACATAGTCTCTAAGTACTTTATAAAATAAAGTGAAAGACAGGGTTATATTAGAAATATTACTTGTTTTCTATTGTTCTTGAATAAACCCCTTTGGGTTCAAGTTGTACTCTCAAAGGAACCTTCTTTTCATATTAGCTCTGGCCCACAGAGAAACAGGTGACTACCTTACCATTGTTGTGGGAAAGATTGGCCCCATTAGCTCTGCTTTATACACGAGGAGTTTATATAAATTATCCGAAGCTAGTGTATGGTAGAACTGAAATTAGAAGCTAGGTCTGTGTGACTCCAAAAACTCCCATTATTTTTCCTGTACCATGCTGAAGAAAGATAATCAGGATATATGATTCACTAGTCTTAGCCCTCTCCACCAAGCATTTTCCATATTATTAGAGTAACTCTCTCCCTTGAGAAATAAGTAAGCAAGCAAATTCCTTGAGGAACACAAAATATTTCATTGCTCTTCGTCACTTCTCTTATTCAGGACAAGATTAATTAACTCTGATCTTTTCATTTGCATGGGTCCAATGTAGATGGCTTAATAATTACTTCTTTAAAAAGAGACTCTTCTGAGAAAATACCATGTGAGTAAATCTAAACCTTTTTTACTCCTTCCTACTGCCTGAACTTGTTTTAGACAAAAGAAGTCTGTGACTTTAAAAAAAAAAAAAAAAAGCCAAACATTTCAAATCTGGTGGTGAAAACCCTTTTCACCATGCTCACAGATACCATCAAAGTCCAAGAAATACTGCAGTGTATTAAGATGTATATTTTTGAGCTTAAAGTAAATGACAGGATCTCAAGCTGCAGTGTGACTTCAGGCCAAAACTAAAGACAGTTCCCAAATTCCTTAAAGTTACACCCTGGAAGAGGCATTGCACTTGGGCTGTTGATTTGTCAAAAACTCAATTTTCCATGACAACCTCCATTGAGGACTTAGGAAAGTCAATATCCTGGGGTTCACATCACCTTGGACAGCGGCTAGAAGATGCTACAATAAAAAAGGAGCCTATAAACTCTGATAAGCAGTAATTTACCAATTAGATGTGAGAAAAATAAAGAATCATTAAAATGACAAAATACCATGAGTCATTAAGGGTTAGCCTAATTAAATAATAGCCCAATGTAACCAGAGATTTATGATCTACCAGCTGCACAATGTGGATTTATCAAAATAATGAAAATTGACATATACTATATACACAGCCTATCTTTAGCTGCCTTTTTCAACAGTTCTCTGGAGGTCACCTAGGAAAATAAGCCTCCGACCTTAACTAGTTACTATATTCTTCCTGTTGTAACCTAGTCCTCAATACAGCATTTATTGCCGCCTCCTACGTGATGGACAGAACAGTGATTTTTCTAGTCTAGTCTTATGGCTTTCCTCTACTGCAGGCTGCCTTTATGTGTTTGGCTTTGCTCATTCATGTTCCCCAACAGCATTAACGTCTGAATGCTTCTTTTGGCAAAATACTGAGAGCAGCAAGGCTCCGAGTGTTGCCCTTTAGGGACCTTTGGAAGGGCGTGGATTGGGTGGGATCCCTGCATGTCACTGGTACTGCACACTCTTGGCACTTTACATATGCCAGATGGAGCTGTGGACACATGATCATGACCGTGTCAGTTGGTGACTTGAGTGAGGGGATAGCAGCTTCAACATGTGTTATGCTTTCTTCCAAAAACAGACTCTGTGTACTGCTTCCTTTGTCCTCCTAGACTGCTGATTTCCCAAGGCCTAAAGGTACATGGGTTTGCATGCAATATGACCACTATCAGTATAGCCTGAATATCTACCATTTGAGGTGTAGTTCTGTTTATTCATTATTCAACCTATATGGTTTAAACTATCTATTTCCATATCAGCTTCACCCCTAGCCCCTGTGCTAGCCCAGGCACCAGCAACTTCAGGTCTTTTCGACAGTGTTGGCTGTTCCATACTTTTTATCCCATCCAACTGCCTGGTAAGCTGATTATGTCCTCCTCGATATCACAGATGTGTAGCTGTGGTCCCTTCCAGGGTATTTAAATCACTCTAGGTGGTGGTAACACTTTTGAGAAGACTGCTACCTCCAGTCATTCTGATCAATTTCTGAAATAGTAATGTGATAATGAGTGCCAGGCCCCTGTCTGACAAATCTCATCCTATCCTTGAGTCTAGCACAAATCATACCCACCCCTTGGCTCTCCCTTTGGGACCTGCATGCAGGTGAAGGACCAGACAGTATCACTTGACTGGTGTGTTCTATTTGAAGTCCTACGGAATTTGGTAGCCAGAAGTGTAAGCTCCCCAGCAATACCACCCATGTGCGTTAGTGGTTAGACTGTTCTGATCAGTCATTAAAAACTGGATAGCAAACTATGAAGGTGGATTTGACCAACTGGTTCCTACCTAGACACAGCCTTAATAACTCTGTTTTCCAAAAACTTTGTAAATATTATCTTGTTCATCCAAGTGGTTGGATTGAGCCTGCACTCCTCTTAATTCTAATTCCTTTTTGGCCCCGAACTTTTCAAGGTTTTTGTTATTCCTCTGTGATGGGGAAAAAAAAAAAAAAAAAACTGATGAAATTTTAGTAAAGAAAAGCAACCTAATAGCAGGATACTATAACATGTCTATTAATATGCTATACATTGTGATAGACTCTTGTTATAGTCTGGTGAATAAGACATAATCACTTCTTCTTTTTTTTTTTTTATTTGACATAATCACTTCTGATAGTCTATTGGGTAAGATAGACAAGGAATAGATAAATAAACAAATACATAGTTAAAATTATTAAAAGTATGTGGGTAAAGCACATAAAATAGTCCCTGGAACATAGTTAATGTCCAGTAAGTGAAAGTATTCTTTTTGTTGATAATAGTTATTATATAAAAATTATATAATCATTATACATAGATAATATTATAATGTGTTATTATTATACAATATAGTGGATATTCTGGTTATCTATTATTGAATAACAATCACTTTAAAATTTAGTGACTTTAAAAAAAAACTAACACCATTTATTTTACTCATGAGTCAGCAATTTGGGTAGAGGTCAGTGGCATCAGTTGGGACATCTCAATTAGAAATTGGAAGATTCTCTTCTAGATGGCTCAGTCACATGGCTATCAAGCTGTTAGCATTTAGTTAGGCTGCTAGCTAGAGGCCCATGCTTCTCTCCGTATAGGTTTCATTGTGGCGCTGCTTGAGTTTCCTAACTATGGAGACTGGGTTCTAAGAGTATTTCAAGTGACAGAAATTAGAATCCATCCCTAACATCTTGGACCTGGAAACGAGCCGTGTTACTTCCACCATTTTCTATCAGTCAGTCAGTCACAGAGTCTGTCCAGTTCCAAGAGGAAAAAGCTACAGAAGCTTCTTCTCAATCGGAGGAGGGTCAAAGAATTTGCAGCATCTTTAATCCAGCACACTGGGTTAAAAATGTAAGCACTAAAATGTGTCCATTCTTTTTTACAGAATACAAGCTTATTTGACTATAGCATTTTTACACTTAAAAGCAATTTCTTTTTTCATTTTGGATCCTTGTATGAGATACATGGAATAGATGGTGTTGCCACCCCTACATAGGGAATTGAGACAGAGGGATTTTGACTTGCTTAAGGTAATAGTCATACTGTAGAAAACCTAGGGAGTTTTGTTTCCTTGCAAACCCCAGAAGTTTCCCACAGTTTTGTCCGGCAAGTGATAGGGCTTTGACTGGTCATACACACTGGCTTGTGGCTTTAAAAGAATATAGGTTTAGTGGTCATAGCAGTGCACCACTGGTACCTAAGTTTTATGATATCCAGCTGCAGAATGCATCATTTTGTCTCTGAGGCCTCACTTATTGAGATCATTGTTCAATTCTGCTGTACCATCTGTTGTCCGGGTCTTCCTAAGTGATTTTCTGGGCTGTCTTCCCCTTTCACTGGGAATGGAAAGAGTTGTCAAAAGCCCAATACATTCTTTACTGCATTGTAAAGCCATCAGGACTTAATTAGGGAAAAATTCTTCAGCAACAATTGATTTGTTCAACTATCATTCAATTTGTAGTACTCTCTTTTTATTAAAAAATGCTTGAAAGTTAATGGATGCCCAGCTTTGCATTTTTTTGAGTATGTCTCCATCTTTTTTACATTCTGTCCTCCGCAAGTTTTTAATAATTAGATTGTAGTTTGAAAACTACTTCTGGTTAGAATTTGTTTGAGACTTTCATTTGACTCTGATTCTTCTTAGATATCTGTAGATTCTGATAGCTAAGCTAAAAAGAGTTGATAAAACCTGGTAACTTAGAGTTTTCAGAAAGTGTTCTAAACCACTGGCCTAGCCCAGCAGCTAGGCCTTTGGAAAATTAACTCCACGTTTGTCTCTAGCTCTTTTCCCCTGAATTTTTAGTCTCTTTTGTATGTAGAGAAAAGTTGCAACCATATGTTTCTGATTCATTTATAGCTAACATTTAGAGTTAGCTCATGAAGCTTTGTAAGAACATGTACTTTAAAGTGTTTGTAATGCATTTTAAGTCCTTTGTCTTCTTTAAACAAGGAAACAATTCTTTGTCAGACTTTACCTCAAAAATCAAAAATTGGTTTGTTTTAAGATGCTGGAACCACTAACAGCATTTAGGACATTGCCCCAAACTCTGCCTCTGTATTTGCCTCAGAATCAGTTCACAAAAGGGTACCTAGGTGGCTCCGTTGGTTGAGTATCCAGTTCTTGATTTGGCTCAAGCCATGATCTCAGGATCGTGAGCCTGAGCCCCATGTTGGGCTCCACACTCACCAGAAAGTCCGCTTGAGGATTCTCTCTTCCTCTCCTTCTGCCCCTCCCACTGCTCTCCCTCTCTCAAACAAATAAATAAATCTTCTTTAAAAACAACAAAAAAAGAATCCGTTCCAATAAAGATTTGTAATCCTTTCATTGGATCATTGGACAGTGCTTGACCAGTTTGCAGTTGAGGATTCCCCAGGAACTATAGAACATTAGTTTACCTGGCTATACACCTATCTGGTTATTGCAAAATTTCAGAAGCTAGAAGAATAATGATTGCCCATGGAAAGAGGAGCACCTAAAAGAGAGCCAGCAGAGAAGTGGTGAGAGTGGGGTGAGGAATGGATATTAGAACAGTGGTTCTAACCAGAATTAATAATCAGTCACTTGGATGAACACCTGTTTTACAAGTACAGATTCCTGGGTCTCAGGGTGGGTAAGTTTGGGCATCTGTATTTTTAAAAGCTCCTTAAGTGATTCTGATAATCAGCCTTGTTATTGGATATAATTTGTGAAGTCTTCAAACACATGTACGCATGCACACACACACACATGAATGCATAATTATCAAGGGGAAATTGAAGTCCAGTCTGGGCCAGAACACTCTAATATCCCCTGAAACCTGATTCTGCTCAACCTCAGACTATAGGAATAGATCTTAGGTAAATCAGCAGCTTTACGTCTGTGTTCTTCTACGTGTATTTCTTCCACGAGGTCTCAAACCAGGACCTAGGTCGGAGAACAAAACAACACAGATAGCTGTAAGATTTGTAATTATGAAGAGGTGTTTCCCTGGCATTCATTTAGTCTTTTATTTCCAGCTCGCAACTTTGCCAAATACTTAACCTTGAAAGTCCCGTGTCCTCACTGGGGCATTGACAGATGCTTAAATCCTTTATATTAGGATTATATTATGTACTTGTTATTGTCATTTGGAATTGAGTCTGTGCCCTCAATGGAATTTATCCATTGCCCAAATGGAGTTGAATAAACAAGTTGATGGCTTTTCCAAGTTCAGGGAGTGAAGCAGAACCCTAAGATGTTAATGTTGTAATACCAAATTATGTCCAGTTAGAATAGTGCCTTCCCAACATCTGCCTTGAGGAACACCTAGCACCAGGATTGATTGCTTATCTCAAATAATGTTGGGGAACAGGTCCAGTTTGGTTTCAGCAATTAAATACCCCAGATAAAAACTCTTCTCATGGTTTTACTAGACTAGCATTTTCAACAGCCATTAATGAGCCAAGCACTATGCAATTTTATAAGTGAAGGGATTCAGGCTATCATTATGTATAAGCCCTCCCCAAATAATCTGCTCTAGTCAGAAGGCATGATCTGAAAAAAGAAATGATAATGTTTTGGAAAATGATGACATTCTGTAAATACAATCTGGCAGCAAAAGTTCTTGGAAAAACTAATACTCGAGTCAACATGCCTCACTCTCTTGCTACATGAATCAGAAATTAATTTTTCCACAATCATTCTTACATTTCTGAACTGGGACATTGTTAACAGAGTCTGAACACTCAAAGGTACCTAGACTCTTAATACAATAAGCCAAAATGAATATAAATGGTTGAAGAGGGTAGTAAACTAGTTTTCTTGAAATTTTCTGGAAAATTGAGTTTACAGTGACTAGAATGTATGAGGCTGCCAAAGGGTATGGAGGTTGGGGGATGGGAGAGGTGGAATTATAATGACTTTCACATCCATAGGGGCATTTGTGTTCCCTGGGTAATAACAAACATTAAAAACTGAAAATACATATTGGCAAGGAAACATTATTGCTTTAGCTGTTTTGCATATAGCTTCTTTCATCACCTTTTTCATCTTTAAGGGGTGGTTCATGCTCTGAATCCGCTTCTGAAGTCCTTTCCAGGCCATCTCCCCTTTGTTTACTAACTTTCCAACTAAGTGTCAGAGAAGTGTAAAAACATCCAAGTCTCCTGCTTCAGAAAATAGAGTGGCTATTGATATTGTTTGGCAAAACACCTTAATAGAGGTATTTTGGCTGTGAAAAGTTAAGCCTCAAATCAGGATCTAAAGGAAGGAAGCAAAATAAAGGAGTTGCCAAATTGCTCTTCGGTAAAAAGATGTGGAATGTTAGTGTGAGTGGCCTGAAAGAGGAAATGAGGGACACAAAATCTGGAAGCATTGAACTTCAAGGAGATCAAAGAAGAGAGAGTGGTAAGACAACATGTTGGATATTGGGGCTGTTTGGGGTTAATGGGTAGGGCTTTTCAGAACAGCAATTCGATATTACATTTTAAATTTTGCTGCACTGTCCAGTGCTAGAACATAAGCCCCATGAGGTACCCCTGGACTTAAGTAGAGTCAGCCACACATAGCTCCTTATGTTGGTGATTGCTTGGTAAAAGAATTAGAAGGATATGGGGTTGCTTTCCACATCAGGATCCACCTAGGCTCATGAAAAGATTGTCATAGGAGATGGACTCTCTTGGTAGAGAGTCAGTATTCAGGTGAAGCAGAATCTAGAGGAGGAGGAAATTAAGAGACAGCTAAGCCCCTGAGACTTCTCTACTCATGTCAGAGCTGCCATGTATCTCATAGGCCCCACTAAAATAATCTCTCAGCTGGTGTTGCTGTTCTCCCTCTTGCCCTGTTACAGTCTATGCTCTATAACAGCAATTGGGGGAACTTTTAAAAATGTAAATTAGCAGGTGGTGAAATAAGAGTTTTCTAAAACATTCATTTTGACAACCACCTACAGATGAGAGTACTATTGTGGGAGTCCAGTAGTCTAGAGGAAGAACTAGAGAAAAAAAAAAAAAAATCCAAGAATAGATGCATTGAGGTAAGAAGAAAATATAATGGAAAAGATAAAGTTTTACTTTATCCATGCTGCCCCTTCCCCAAAGCACCACAGTTTCGTGCCAACAGAAACTCCCGCAGCCTCTGATTTCTCCCACAGAGGAAAGTCAGAGCACAGCAAATGAATGCCCATATTCCCCAGCCAGGCAAGAGTCTGCTCAAGAGACCCACTTTTTTCTTGCCCCACTCAGAATACTTAAGTGATGGGCACTTCTAAAGGTAGGGAGACACAGGGAACAAAGCACCCAGGACTCAGAACTCATCAAAGGGCTACAGATATTACTAACCTGCTTTGTGGATGCCATTGGGAAGTTCCTCACAGCTGCTTAGGACTCAGCTCCTGTGGACCTCTCTCAACTGGTTCACAGTCACCCCTTATTCTCTGCATGATTCACCCACCTCGCAAGGTTGTTTCCTCAAGTGCAACCCTGCAAACAGTAAGTGCAAGTCTTTATAGATCGTTCATGAGCACATACAGAAATCCAACTCTGCAGGATTGGGAGAAGACACAAAAATTTGAACAATTCAGGAAACTTTCTTTGGGAGGGTCTTAGTACAAGAATGGCTTTGCAGGATTGAAAGAAGACATATAAGTCTTAGGAATTTCCCTTCAAAGACAGAACAGAAGGTATGGACACTATAAAAACAAAGAAACAAATGAACTATAGGCCACTATCACTAATGAATATAGTTACAAAAATCCTCAACAAAATACCAGCAATTGGGGGAACTTTTAAAAATGTAATTTTCAGCATCACAGTAAATAGATTATATACCATTATCAACTGGGACTTATCCTTGGGATATAAAGATGGTTCAACATATGCACATTGATAAATGTAGTACACCATATTAATAGAATGAAGAAATCATGTAGTTATCTCAACAAGTACAGAGAAAGCATTTGTCACAATGCGATATTCTTTCATGATAACTACTCTCAATGATTTAAATATAAAAGCAATGGGTGCCTGCGTGGTTCAGTTGGTTAAGCCGCTGCCTTCGGCACAGGTTGTGATCTCAGGGTCCTGGGATCGAGTCCCGCATCGGGCTCTTTGCTCAGCAGGGAGCCTGCTTCCCTTCCTCTCTCTGCCTGCCTCTCTGCCTACTTGTGATCTCTGTCTGTAAAATAAATAAATAAAATCTTTTAAAAAAATATATAAAAGCAATGTCCTCAACATAATAAAGAAAATATACAACAGGCTCACTCCTGGCATCATAATCAACGGTGAAAAGCTGAAGGCTTTACCTCTAAGATCAAGAACAAGGTAACACTCAACTCAGAAGAGTGACCCACTCTTTTTTTTTCTTTTTACATTAGTAGTAAAACCCTTTTTACTTGATAGCCTGTTAAGTTGAACAGATAGGGAATTTTAAGATTAAACGGTTTCTGTGTATTCTTTTCAGAGAAGATCTGTATTTATTTATCTAATAAAAGTGTCATATTTAATTATTTGAATAGATAAATACTTGTTAGTAATATCACCAAATCAAACTATACTTGAAATGTAGTTGAGGGAATTCTTTTTGATCCCTAGCCTCCAAATAATGAAACAAGATGGGATTGGGAGGGAGACAAACCATAAGTGACTCAATCTCACAAAACAAACTGAGGGTTGCTGGGGGGAGGGGGGTTGGGAGAAGGGGGGGTGGGGTTATGGACATTGGGGAGGGTATATGCTTTGGTGAATGCTGATTCACAGACCTGTACCCCTGGGGATAAAAATACATGTTTATAAAAAATAAAAAATTTAAAAAAAAAAATAAAATAAAATATTCAACATTATTAAGAGTGACCCACTCTTACCACCTCTACTCCACATGGTACTGGAAGACCAACCACAGCAATTACTTAAGGGAGAAAAATAAAATAAAAGATATCCAAATTGAAAATGAAGTAAAATTTTCTCTTTGCAGAAAACCCTAAGGACTTCACCCAAAAAACTATTAGAACTAATGAATGAATTCAGAAAAGTTGCAGGATACAAAAACAACACATAAAAGTCAGTGGCATTTCTGTACACCAACAACAGACTACCCAAAAAAGAATTAAGAAAACAATTCCTTTTATAATAGCATCAAAAAAATAAAATACTTAGGAATAATTTAATCAAGGAAGTAAAAGATCTGTACACTGGAAACTATAAAATGTTGAGGAAAGAAACAGGAAAAAAAGCCCACAAATAAATAGAAAGATATCCCGTGTTCATGGATCAGAAGAGTTAATAGTGTGGTGAAGTTAATATTGTGAAGATCTACCCAAAGCAATCTCTATCAAAATTCCAGTGATGTTTTCTCTGAAATAGAAAACAAACAAACAAACAATCCTGGAATTCATATGAAACTACAAAAGCTCCTGAATAGCTGGAGCAATCTTGCTCAACTAATCTTCAACAAAAGCACTAAGAATATGCAATGGGCAAAGGATAGTCTCTAATAAATGGTGCCAAAAAATGGATATCCACATGCAAAAGAATGAAACTGGACCCTTATCTTACACCATACAGAAAAAAATCAACTCAAAATGGATTAAAGAATTAAAGGTAAGACCTGAAACTATAAAACTCCTGGAAGAAAACAGAGGGAAAATTTCCTTACCAGTACTTGACAACAAGCATCTTGGCAGTGATTTATTTTTTTTATTTTTTATTTTTTTGGCATTTGACACTGAAAGCACAGGAAATGAAAGCAAAAATAAAGAAGTGGGACTATGTCAAACTAAAAAGTCTGCACAGCAAAGGAAACCATCAACAAAATGCAAAAAAGAAAAAAATTCTTCAGAATGGGAGAAAATATTTGCATACTGTGTATCTGACAAGGGATTAATACCCCAAATACAGTGCAATATAAACTCACTATAGAACTCATATAACTCAATGGCAAAACCAATAAATAACCTAATTTTTTTAAATTAGCAAAAAGCCTGACTAGATATTTTTGCAAAGAAGACATTCAGATGACCAACAGGTGTATGTAAATGTGTTCAACATCGCTAGTCATCAGGGAAGTACAAATTAAAACCGCAGTGAGATATCACCTCACACCCATTAGGCTGGCTGCTATCAAAAAGTGAAAAGGTAACAAATGTTAGTAAAGATGCAGAGAAAAGGGAACCTTTATACACTGCTGATGAGACTATAAAAAGATACAGCTATTATGGAAAATACTATCTATGTTCCTTTAAAAAATTAAGAATTGAACTTCTCTTGGTCCAGCAATCTCATTCGTGGGTTTGTATCCAAAAGAAATGAAATTGCTATCTCTGGGAGGTATCTGCATGCCCCTGTTGATTAAAGCATTACTGGCAGTAGCCAAGATATGGAAACAATCTGAATGTCTGTCTAAGGATGAACGGACAAAGAAAACGTGGTGTGTATTACACAATGGAATAGTATTCAGCCTTAAAAAAGAAGGAAATATTGCCATTTGAGATGATGTGGATGGACCTTGAGGGGATTATGCTAAGTAAACTGGCCACAAAAAGACAAATACTACATGTTCTCAATTATATGTGAAATCTAAAAATGTTGAACTTAGAGTAACAGAGAGTAGAATGATGGTATTGCAGGGCTGGGAGCTGGGAGACATGGGGAGATGCTGATAAAAATATACAAACTTCCATTATAAGAGGAATATGTTATGTAAACCTAGTATAAATCATGGTAAGTATAGTTAATAATAATCTATTATTATTGAAATTTACTAAGAGAGTAGAGCTCAAGTGTCCCTAACACAGACAGAAATAAATCGTAGCTGTGTCAGGTGAGGTGATGGATATGTGAGTTAGCCAATCACAATAATAAATTCACAATGTATACATATATCAAAAACATATACAAGATTTTCATTTGTCAATCATACCTCAATAAAGCTGGTGAAGTACTATAACTCAGATCATGATGATTTCCCATCCTTTTTAGAATAAAGTCCAAATTCTCTGCTTTGGTCAAGATGACCCCATGTGCCCTGGCTCATGGCTGCCCCTCTGGCCTTGTCTCTTATACCCTCCACCTCCCTCCTGATTTGCCCACACTGGCCTCCTTGTCACTTGTCCAACATGTGAAGGCCCATACTATCTCAGGGTTATATACATTGTTATGTCCCCTCTGCCTGCTATGCTCTTTGTCCAGATTCTGGCATAGCTGGTTCCCAAATATCTTCAAGGTCTTAGCTTTTATGTCACCCATGTATGATCCTTTGACCATGCTTCTTCCTCAACCCCTGACTTCCTCTTCCTGCTTCATTTTTCTTCATCGCACTTTTCATCGCCTTCAGTTTTTATTTATTTGTATACTTCTTATCTGCCTCTCTGTGCTTGGCAGCCTCAATGATCCCTGTCTTCTGGTTTATGCTCTTATGCAAATTCCTACCATCTTGACTTTCAGCTGGAGCTGGACCTAGTAATTTCTTTCTAATGACTATAATTCAGCAAAAGTGATGGGATTAGGTTCCAAAAGGACTGTGACTTCCATTGTGCCCTCTTTTTTTTTTTTTTTTTTTTAATGTATTTGGCAGAGAGATCACAAGCAGGCAGAGAGGCAGAGAGAAGCAGGCTCCCCGCTGAGCAGAGAGCTGGACGTGGGGCTCGATCCCAGGACCCTGAGATCATGACCTGAGCCGAAGGCAGTGGCTTAACCCACTGAGCCACCCAGGCACCCCTCCATTGTGCCTTCTCTTACCCTCTCTCCCTCACTGTCTGTCGACAGCCAGCAAGGACCTAGACCTATAAACTGCCACACGAATGAGCCTGGAACCACATTGTCTTCCAGCTGGGCCTTGAGAAGGCTATAAGCTCCAGTTGATGCTTTGTAGCTTTATGACCTTGAGTCAGAGGCCCCCAGTTAATCCATACCCTGAGTCAGGCCCCCAGCTAACCCTTAGAAACTATGAACTGATACATGAGTGTTGTTCAGAGTTACTAAGTTTGGGGGTAATGGGGGTAATTTCTTACACCACAATTGGTAACTAACAGCTCCAGTGGCATGTAAGCTTGATGGGGGAAGGGACTTACTCTAGCTTGTTTGGCACTCTCAGGGAGGTAGAATGCTGGGCACCCAGAGACATTCAATAAACTTTGGGCTAAAATGACTAATGAATATTGGGATGATGTGGAGGACACTAGTTTTCTCAAAATAAATGGGATGGAAACCTGAGCCAATGTTGATATTTAAAGCTAAAGCAGTTTGCAAGGTCAAAGGTGACTGCAGAGTTCTCAGGAGTGCTGCAGTAACAGACATTCTGGTAATACTAGGCTCAGAGTAGTAATCTCTTGATGAAAATTATCAATGCTGGTCTGTGTTGCTTAGTAAAACTTCAGAGTGCCTGGACAATCTCAAGCACAGGGTTGGGGGCAGAGGGTGGGAAACATGACTTGGTCACTGTGTGCATTTGGAAGAATGACTCAAACCTCCCACACTTTCCTCATCTCTAATGACCTCACAGTGCTGTTGGTAATATGTAGAATACAGTACATAGTGGGCTATGGCTTGTTCTCAATAAATGGTGGTCTCTTTCTCCTCAGGGAGCTTATTATATGAGGAGATAAGATTCACACGTAAGAAAGATAACTAACATGGGGTGTAATGTTTGTAATGTTATGTTAAGTACCTGGTATTTTTGAGGCAGGAGTTATAATGAAATAATTATTTTCTGTTTCTTCCTTCTGTAGTGTGAGGTCTTGGGTATATATTTTTGTCACTTGGGAATACCATCAGAAAACTCCTCAATTTTTCCTCATTAATGATAGAAAAAAAAAAAAAACCTGCTGAAAATGATGAAGAAATCTCAACTTTGCTGGTGAAGACCTACAAAAATGTAGTAGAGAGAAATGACAAAAGTTTAACAGATTTACTCCCACTGCTGATTACATAAAAGTGGTAATTTCTGTGGTTGGAGGAAAAGTCACTGTTCTTAGAGTCTAGCACCCATTTCCAGGAAAGACAGAGCAAGATTTCTCAATCCATACCTTCACAGGAACAATCACATTGAAAATAATTATTTCATCCTAATGGTTTACTCTAGATTGTGTGAAGAATTCCTTGGGATTCTAAGGAAATGAATAGTAATAACAATAATAATAAGGATTTTTTTCCTTTTGCTATGCACTGATTAATATTCACATTATGAGCAGCTCTGTGGAAGGTGAGGGCAAAGAGTAGATGTGAAATCATTTCAGAAATTTCCAGCCTTCCAAAAGAAATTTTACTTTTAAAGGAAAATAACAGCATAATAGGAACCACATTGAAGTCAGCACAACCAATATATGGGGAAAAGGTGACCATGGCTGTCTACACATATAGGCAGGTCATTCAGGGTGGTTCAAAAATTCCATTTTCCATAGTGGTCTGTGTGTGTCCACGTGGTAATAAATGGCCCAAGCCTGGCTTCTGAGGTGTTGGCACGACCAGTGAGTGCCAGATGGAATGTGGTGAAAGTTCTGATTTGTACCTTTCAGACCAGAGGTACTTGCCAAAATGGATGGGTCCTCCTGGCCACCTTTTGTAAGTATAGCCACAGGTATTCGGTTGAAACCTGTGGGTGAGAAAGACATAAACAGGTGCCATAAATTTGTCAGACCAGGAAGCCACAGACCATTTAGTAAATGGCAAACCCAGTGGCCCAAAAGAACAAAGGAGTCTCTTTTCATCAGAATGATTAGGCTCGTTCAACAAATATTTATTGAGTATCTACTCTCTGCCAGACATAATAGAGATGGACAAGTTCTCTTATTTAAAGAGTACCTGAAGTGAGGGAACAAAACCCCAAATCACCTGGGATGGTGTGGACCTAACTGCACTGCAACCTGATGGAAAGGAAGAGCCAGGGTCCTGGACCTACAACCTGACTGCTGTGGCACCCATTCTGCCCACCAGTTCTTGAGGGTACAGCTTTTCAGGGTAAGTTTTCTGTCTCTACTCAGGCCAAGACCTTTCTTGTTGTAAAGGAAATGCAAATTTTGCTGTGGCATTTCACAAACAAACCAGTGGTCTCAATAACATCACTTCTAAACTAAAATCTGAATTTCATCTCCTTGAGTTTATATTTTTGGGTAGCAACTGTTAAGTCATAAAGCTAAAAGGATATTGAGAGTTAACTTACTCACCGTGCTCATGACCTATACTATTCTAGAAAGATGAAAACATCTCTTACTACAGCAGACCTTCTTAGGAGGAGAGGCCGTTGTGTCCTATAGCAACGCATTGTCATGTTTTGTTACCTTCATGGTTAACTATTTTCATCATATTTAACCTAAGTCCCTCCAGCAGCATTTTGTATCTATTCTAAAATATCTTGTTCCCAGGTAGTTGAATAGTAGGTGGTCAGACCTCATTATGAAAGAGTTATTTGTCACCTCAGTGTTTTTCAAATCGGATTCCTCCTAATTCTTTCTCGGTAACACTAATGCTTGTAAATGAGCATGCTGATTGGGTTCCCCAAAACAATGATGGTATTGAGCTGTTACTATATGCCAGACATGAACTAAGTGCTTCATTCAGTTCATCTCAGTAACTCCTCAAAACAAGCCTTTTGAGTTAGGTTCAATCATTTCCCCCATTCTGTAAGTGGGAAAACTGAGGTTTTCAGAGAAGTCTGTAGTTTGCACAAGACCACAGCTAGGAAGTGGTGAGCTAAGATGTAAATATATAACAGTGACAGTTTTCCATTAATCATAGAAATAAGACTGCCTACCTTTTATGCTAATAGTTCCAAGTATTAAATTGAGTGTTAATTCATTAATATACCACTTTCAAAAATAAACTTCTTCATGTTCTAATATCCATTTATCACTCAAGTGTTTGTAAAATCAGGGTGTTTTTTTTCCAGATTCTTACTCTTTTTCTAGCTATAAGCACTTTTTTTGAAATCTTTGTTTAATCTTCAACTTCAAATCCACAAAAATAATGGCGGATGATTCATCTAATACTTTTGCTATTTTCTTTGGACATACAGGTCTTTATAGTTATCTGCATAATCCAGAAGCTCTCACTCAACTTTGTCTGAACATTGGAATCACTTAAGGGAAATTTTAAAGATCCTGATTGTAGGGAGAGTGTGGGAAGGGGGGCACACCTAAACCCAATTAAATTAGAATCTCTGTGGGTGATAACCAGGTGATTACAATGAACATCCAAAGCTGAAACCACTAATTAAAAAATTCTTCCCTGGACATTCCCTATCTACTCATTTCACCTATAGCTTGCTCCGGCTTTTGCTCGTCTAGCTAGAACTATGAGTTGGCCAATTCAGAATTCATTCCCACATGCCATCTCATTACTTACGTCTTATGTAGAGACTGAAGAGGCTGACCAGTCAGTCTCTTTCCCAGATTGCCTTGAAGGTGGAGGAGCTATATGATGCAACTTTGGCCAATGACAAGAAAGTGACTTGTGGAGGACTTCTGGAAAGCCCATACATCCACATGTTTCCAATAATAAGTTAGTCAGTTTAAGTAGTTGACTTTTCCCCTTTCTGTTTGGATGTTTGTTTTTTATCTGAATGTTTCATAGACATGGATTGAGCATGTGATTTGAATCAAAGGTAATTCAAATGGGAAATCAAGGAAGAATTTGATCTCTTCTTATTGATGCCTCAGTCTCTGTTTCCTCACAAAGACCCTGGAGTTCATGATGAAAGTTTCCTACAGAGAAGGTAAAGGCTAAAGAATTTGAGAACCCTAAGGTTTACTTTGAAATTCTGTTGAGGTTAAGGGGTAGTAGTGAAATGATCACTTCTAAAATGCTTGTCAGACATATTTTCCATGTTTGACATATGATATTTATAGGAAGAAACTGAAGAGATTATAAGTGATATAGAGTTTCAAGGTAGGGAATACTGAATCTGAGCCTGCATATGTATAGTATGTGTGTGCATGTATATAAGCGGTATGTTTGCTATTTTTTGTGCAACTTTCTTTTTTTTTAATTCTATTATGTTAGTCACCATACGGTACATCATTAGTTCCTGATGTAGTGTTCCAAGATTCATTGTGTACGTGTAACACCCAGTGCTCCATGCAATACGTGCAACTTTCTAGTAAAGTACAATGTAACCAAAAAAGAACATATTGAAGAGAAAAAGCCCGAAGAGTTTTCATAAACTAATGCATTTTTGTACCCAACAGGGAGGTCAAGAAACAGATCCTATTACCAGAGCCCTAAGAGCTTCTCCTTCTAATGACTACTCCCTTGACCAAGGATAGCCATAAGGCTGCCATTTCTTTCCTTTTTTTAAAAAAAACAAACCAATTTGTGGAAGTGCAAGGTCACCTCCTCTGTTTTCACATGCTCTCTATTGAGATGGGGAAGTCAAACCTGTTCCATGGCATATTTAACTATGGGAAAATGAAAAGAGAGAAAGAAAATCCAGACCAACAAAGCAAAGATTTAAGTTGGTATCACTTTCCATGTAATTGTGATGCCAGCAGACACTCAATAAACATATCAGCATTGTTAAAATGATTTATCAGCGAAATAGTTGAATGTAAAATATTATCAATACAGGTGTCATCATTGATCTTTCTTGGGTCTTACTGCTGAAGAATGGGGCTGCTAGATGATTTCAACAAACAATCCTTGACAGGAAACCAAAGGCAACAAGGCACAGGGACAGACAGCTGACAAATGCAGTATGGGGCCATTAAAGCATGTGATGAATTTGCCAGGAAAGTATATATTTGTGCAAAAGGTGAGCTCATATCTCCCATAAATTTGTCAGCCGTGACACAGTGTTCTCTGGCTTGGCATGAGTAATGCCTTGCTATTTGCTGCCTTTGTCTAGCAAAAGCTCTATCAGTCACTCCAGGGTTATTTACAAAGAAACGTGTCTATCAGTTACAAGGACATGACTTTGCCGCTAAAAGATAACAAAAGAGGAAATCAGGCAGTGGCCTCTCAGCGAGGGATGCGTCTTTTCCAGACGAGCTCTGGACTGGAATGAATCAGATGGACGGCAATTGGCCGGGCTGGCCCAGTGCCTGGCATGACCAGCCTTAGTACATTTATCCACACTGATTAGATTAGAAATTATTAATAGGGGGCTACGGAGTAGAGCAAAAGGTCATTTAGAGTTTAATTCTGTTCTCAGATAACTTCATTTCGGCTGATGGGATTGTTATTGTAGGGGTTTTATATGTTTATAGGAAACAATATACTCAATAATGAAGTCGTGCCTCCTTCTGCAAGGTCAGGAAAGCTATTGTGTAGCTAGATTGAAGTCTTCACAATTGTGTTAATTAAGTAACAGTGATTGGGCTTGGTCTCCTCTTGAAATGCATTTAAGGGCCTAAAAGCTGCTGAGAAT
Source organism: Mustela nivalis (assembly GCF_964662115.1). Classification (NCBI taxonomy): domain Eukaryota; kingdom Metazoa; phylum Chordata; class Mammalia; order Carnivora; family Mustelidae; genus Mustela; species Mustela nivalis. The sequence continues at coordinate 112,520 of NW_028135348.1, read as the reverse complement.
GTATTCTTTCAATATAAATATATAGGAAAGCAAGTGAGACCAGAAAGCAGCCTGCGAGCGAGTCAACAGAAGAGCTGACACAAAGCTTTTACTTAAGAAAGACAGGAGCCTGTTTGGCACATGTAACTTCTCGCCACATAAATACAAATGTCTTGTCAGTTTAGGATTAAACGTAACAGGTCCCTTTTTCTTTACTCAGTTCCTGATGAATCTGAAAGATGAAGTTATAGAGTTTGATGTTGATGGCACATTATCTCTTATTGGTTATTTTACTCTCTCCCAAGCCTGCCTGTTCGGGGTAGATCGGTATGTAGTAGTAATAGCCACATCCTTCTTGAGTAAAGGGCCATTTCCCTGGTCTTGCTTTATATACTCAGGGACCTTAGTGACAGGGAGCTCAGCTCTGTCCTCCACTATGAGTCACCTTTGGGAGACTTATGACTCAGACATTGAAATTAGCTGGAGGTGGTTGCAATTTTTGTTGTCGTTGTTCTAAGAGACAAGATCCTTTCTAAACAGCTAAAAAGACACTTGATTTTAATTGAAAAGTGAGTTCATGGAAAGCAGTTTGTTGTCATATGTTTCTTAAAGACCACAGAAGGCGTTTGGGTCCTATCTGTAAGCAAATAACCTTTCATTTCATTCCTGATGTAGTGACATCCCATTAAAGGGAACTCAGAGGTGGACTTGATAGCTGATGATTGAGTCTTATCTTCCCGACTTTCTGCACGTCTCTCCAGATGTAAGAACACAACCTTACTGGAGCAAAACTTGGTTTTCTCAATAGAAGGATTGTTAAATGGAAATATCTTCGTTAATACAAGTCTTTAAAAAAATATCTCAAAGGCAGTGGTTCTTGACTAGGAATGACTTTGGAAACATTTTTTATTGTAATAACTAGAGTGGGGACTGCTATCAGCATCAGTGGGTAGAGGTCAGGGATGTTGCTACATGTTCTACAGTATATAGGTGAAGACATACAACAAAGAATTATCTGGCTCAAAGTGTCAATAATGGCAAGGTTGAGGAATCCTGCTCTAAAGAACCTTTAGATTCAATGAAGAATAGGAACTTAGAAGAGATTACTCTGTCTGGGGAATGAGGCACCACACAGTTTCTGTTGAGAAAAAAAAATCCATAATTAGGACATTATGAATAATCATACTAGGATTTGAAAAATAAAAATTTATAAAGCTACTCGTTTCAATTCAAACTTGAGAGCTAGAAAAAATCTGCTTTATTTTTGCTATTGTTATAAGATGTGCCACATGGTTTTAGAGTTATTATGATATGGAATAATGTGAAGACTCAAAACACTTTGTATGAAACATGCATGAAGTAGCATGATGTACTAGAAGAAAGGCTGAGCTGAGATTTCAAATAGTTAAGTGTTACCCTGCCATTGATTAAACATGAGTGATTTAACCCATCTGGGCCTCCGTTGCTGTTTCTGGCCAGACACTGAGATTGAAAAGCTTGACATCTTTATTTGGCTATTCCTTCTCCTTCAGGCACAGTCATAGCCAAAACAGGGCTTTTTCCTTAGTTTCCCTGCTCACAGGCATCCCTTTCTTTAGATTCCTGCTGGCCTGATTTTTGTTTGAGTCCTTGTTACTTCTCATCTGGTCTGTTACAGTAGTTTCCCAGATGATATTCTCTCCTCAAATATACCCTGCCATCTCGTCTTCTTACACCATTACTTTGTTTATGTCTCTCCTCTCAGATTCTTTAATGCCTATAAAGTCAAAGTCACCCTTGGTGTGACATGACAACCCATCCTTTTCTGATCTGCTCACGAATACTTCTCTATAGCTTGCCCTCCGTGTTTTTCCTGCTTCCATCTTTGCTGCCCATCACATTACTGTAGTTAATACCTTCTTCATAAAGGCACATTCTAGATCAATAGTGTTCCTGCTAAGCCCTGTTCAGAAGCACCCCCCTGCTGGCATGTTCCCTCCCCGCATTTATCTCTCATCTTTCCTCAAATCTGAAGTCCCATAGCCTCTCAGAAGGTTTACTAAGTTTCCCAGTGATATCTCTCGTATGTACTTAGGGTATCAACCATATTTGACCTTGCATGTATACTTTTCTTCTCCCTCCCTTGATATCTCTCACCTCACTTCAACTATTCCAGGGGTAAGAGACACAAACTGCCTTACTGTAGTAGGCTTTACCTTGGGTTCCATGGGGAAGAATAAGGAAATGCTTGGCACCGACCTCTGGATTCAGTGCATATTTATGATTGTCTAAAACGAAGACACTCTGGGAGATAGAGACATAGTCATACATGTAAGTAAAAGCATAAAGTCTCTCCAGTTAGGCTGTCAGCCTCATACAATCGTAAGGCCCAATCCCTTTGTGTCCTCTGAACTTTGTCATGGAAAGCATCCAAATAATGAGTGTGTGGCCGATTTTATTTTGCGTATGTTTTTGTACGTGAAAACTACCAGTAGAGGCAAATAAAAACAGTTACCCAGACTTGGGAGATATTTTGATTACATAGGAAATACTTGGCATTACGAAAAAACTTTTGCTCTATATGTTGTGTTTGTGTGTGTGTATGTGTGTGTGCACACATGTGGAGAGTAAAAACTTTTTTACTTTTATATATCTGATATAGAAGATACATGTTAATGTATAGATTTAAGAGAAACAGCTCAGTTTAAATATGACTCTTGAGGTCCAAGAATAAGTTTTCTTGAGGGTCCCAGTTGACTTTTGTAATGCATTTCAAAGGCAACGGGTTTCACTGGATCTCTAAACTTAAATGAAATTCTCAGATTTTGACATGGAGTTGGAGAAGATTATCCATGTTGCTTCATCGTTTTGTGGTTTTGTTTTGTTTTTGTTTTAGCAAGCTGGCTGAGAAATAGATACAGTGTATTGTTTTATGGCCACACATGCACAACAGTGTTCTTTTCATTTTTTTCCCTTTTGACATAAGCATACTTAGGAGTTAAATACATGCCAAAAGATTTTACTGGTACAGCCGTCTGCCTTGCTTTACCTATAAAAGTTTGTATGCTCTTACCTCATTTGTAGGCCCCCAAAGTTTTATTTTTTAAGTATATAAAGGCCAGCATTTCTGTCTATATCCTGCAGCATTCACTACAATGTTTCTAAGTTTCGACTGCAACATTTTTGGAAAAGTAGATTGCTAGAGCTACAGTATGTTTCTTCATTGTATCCTACCTTGATCTCTTTTCTTTAATCTACGCATTTAAATGTGTTATAATTTTCCTCAAACTAGAATCTCACCTGTTAAAAGGGTAACATAGCTTAGTGCAGTGGTTCTCAAAGTGTGGTCCCTGGGTCAAGAGCATCAGCAGTATCTGGGAACTTACTTGAAAGGAGATTCTCAGATCTCACCTGTTAATTCAGGAACTCTGGGGCTGGGACCAGCAACCTGGGTTTAAACAAGGTGTCCAGGGATTTCTGGTGCAAGAGTAAGTTTGAATGCTATTGGCTTAGTTGTTAACAGTATGAACTCTGGGGCAGATGGCCTGAATTTAAATATTTAACCTTCAAGTCACATATCCCTCCCGTGCCTCAGTTTCCTCATCAATGAATGTGACAATAATAGTACCATCCATATATTGTTCTGGTGAGTTTAAATTGAGATACTGCATGGGAAACGTTTAGCGAGGCCTAGCACTTCATAAAGTTTGCTGTTATTGTTCAAAGTTTTCCCATTCTCAGATCTTAGAGTCCCTCTTCCTCTTGGTCATCTTTCCTGCTTTTGCTGAGCTGGCTCCTTCCCCTCTCTTGAATGCCCTTGCCATTTCTCTTTACCTTTTCAGATGTTGCCGAGCTAGGGGTAGGGAATGCATATATTTTTCTGCACTCAAATACTGATCTTCCTTTCACAAACTTTTTTTTTCTTGATAAGCCAAGCCTAGTGATGAGCAAACATAGAGAAGAATACAACACATTTAATTTTTTCTTAGCTCTGTTTTATATTTTAACTATTATATAATTTCCTTATGGCCCACCTGATTTTTTTTTTCAGGCCTTGGGAATGTGAACCAGTACTTATTTTCATAGCTGGTATAAATTGATATGTGGATGGATGGGAGTGTGTTTTTGCCCTGTCTTCAGTGATGAATCATTCTTGTTTGTTCTAGATGCTTCTGGACTTGTTATCCTGTGTCATTTCTAACTGGTGCCAGTTTTTGACAAATGATAGCAGCAAGGCATGGTGTGCTACCTCACGTTCTTATTTTCCCTGAGTGTTTGGATGTAATAATTTTAGAGATGGCCACATGGCTAATGAGTCTTGCCCTCCGGATCTCAGCACAGAGGGAACCCTCACTAGCCTATCAGACACCTTCTTCGAAAATGGTGGAAGTGTGAGAGAGCAAGATGAATGGACATTTGTGTATCATATTCTTTGAGAATTGAATAGAGGATTTATGGTGTTCCCTGACTTGACACACTTCACACTTGTCATGTTGGCACATTGCATTATACTCTGCTGCCCATGGGGCTTTTGATGATGTTTCAGAAACAGGTAATAGATGTCTCTGTGCTGTATCCATACATTTGCAGAGAAAGGTCCGATATTAAAAACAAAGGTACAGTAAAAATCATCCCCATCGACCAAACACAAAAGCCTACCTCTGCTCTCTGTTGCCTTGTTAGCCCCAATTCCTTAGCTAGACATATTTAGCCTTTCTCCAGCTAGAGATGATCCATCTGAAGTCAGTGTTATTTCTATAGGCACGTTTTAAACCTACTTGGGGGTATAACAATGAATGACTATTATAAGTACCATATAAAGTCAGTGCAATATAAAGAACACTGGATTAAGTATCATAAACTTTTAATTCCAACCCTGACTTGGCTAAGGCCTGCTGTATCGAGCTTGCCTGAATCACTTATGGCAATCTCCCAATCGCCTCATCTGTCACAGGGGCACAGGAATTCCTGGCTAGCCGACCTCCCAGACAGAGTATATAAGAACTTATTTTGAAAAGTATGGAAATGAGAGAAAGCGCCTGTGTGACTCCTGATGAGGCAGTTAGAATACAAATATATTTTCCCTCAGTTTTATAGAAAGAGAAATAGAGCCTTTAAAAGGATGAGTGAGTTTTTTCAAGGAACACTGTAATTGATGGACAGAGAAGGTCTAGATTCCCGTCTTCTGGTCCTTAGTTGAGGTACCTTGAGATTCCTACCCACACTCTTTATGTTCAAGGGAGCATGCAGGCTTAGAAAGTAAGGAATCAGCAACAGCTGCACTGCATTCAAGTTTAGAGGCCTGTTGTCCTCCTTTTGGGTGGAATTCCGTAGCAATCCTTAAAATAGAAGGGCCTCAAATAATGGCTGTTATCAGATTTCCCACTACCCAGGTAGAAGAGAGAGCACAAATGGATTTATTCTTAAGGAAAAGTTTTAATTGGTTATTTCTTGGAGAACTGAGTTAGTGAACTGAGAGTCTCACTGAATGCATGTAAATGATGAACAAGTACTTCTGTGAAATTAGGACTCCCTACTTCATATTCATAGATTTTCCTTATAGGTGTCCTGCTTTCACCATTATGCCATCAAAAGCAGAAACTTTGATTTTTACTTTTTTGTCATCCTCTCTAGCCCTAGGTGAATGCTTTTTAAATATAGGTTTATCCGTTTCAAGTGAAGACAGATTGAAAACATCTGGAAGAAGAGGAAGAGAAAAATCTCTGCGTCTACAGTATCTCATCTCATCTTACCTTCCAAATAGATTAGGATCCTTTTAAGACATTATCTGTTGGAAATGACTGTACCTATTCCCCAACTCCAATATTATTGTTCTGATTTCACACTTTTGTGGAACTAAGCTTCTTGTGAGCCCTCATGTTTAATCCAATGATGCTGGAGTTACTGACAGCTTTGCCTTTGCATAATACACCTATAGATATGCAGTCTAGTATCTTTTCTTCCCTGTTTGTGTCATAGAGGGAACACCAGCTTCCCCAGAACCCTCCTCAAAAGATCTTGAGTCAAGGGGCCTGTCTTGAAAACTCAGCTAAGGGAGCATCACAGGAAGCAGTGATAGTGAAGACAGGACTGAAATTTTAGACCCATTGATATCTAAGTCTCAATCAAGTATGCACTCTGGTTAGTATTTGGGTCACTAATTATACTGTTGCGTTCATGAGAACATATGCATACATAAACATATAATGTTTAACAGAATAGTGTCAGTCTATGTAAATAAATCAAAGTGATTCCATTTTTGAATATGTGGCAAGGCCTTTATATTACTTATATATTGCTGTGTAACAAATTATGCCAAAATTTAGAAGCTTAAAACAGTAGACATTTATTATCTAGGTCTGTATGGTTCAGGATTCCAGATACAGCTGAGCTGGATCAACTGCTTCAGTATCTCTTATAAAGGTTGCATGTGAGCCCAGGGGCTACATTCTCTTCTGAAGGCTGAACTGAGGAAGGATCTGCTCCCTTATGTGGCTGGTGGTGGGATTCCATTCCTTTCATGGTATTGAACTGAAGGCTTCAGTTCCTTGCTGGCTATCAGTTAGTTAGTTCCTTGTGTAGGACTCTGCAGCATGGCAGCTTGCTTTACCAAAGCATGCAAGCCTAGAAGATGACTAAGAGAATCTGCCAGCAAGATGGAAGTCACAGCCTTTCATAATCTAATCACAGGAGTGACATCCTATCTCTTTCACCTTAATCTATTTATTAGAAAACAAGTCACTAGTTTCTGTCTGCCCTCATGAGCAGGGAATTCCACAGGACATGAATACCATGAGATGGAGATCATTGGAGGCCATCGCAGAAGTCTGCCTAACAAAACCTTTCATGTCTACCTCTTAAGAAGAGAATCCATCATGGGTATTGAATGTACCCTGAGCACTAGGTTTAGATGATATTAAATATAATCAAGTTAGTTGTCCAGAGAACTCTTAAAGGGAGACCCTGACCTATGTCTAACTCCTTTGCTTCTAAAAATAATTATTTGAAATTTTGGTTGCTTAATAATACTTTCTATTACCCCAGAGTCCTTAAAGGATTTTTAAGCATTAGGATAAAAAATCCTTCTCCATTTTCTAAGAATTTTTAAATCATTACTTTACTTTGCTGGTGTAGCAAATGACTCTCATGGTTCTTGGTGAAGGTTACTCTGCATTGTGCCAGTGATCTGGGACCACCAACAGCCTAGAATTAGGATATTCAAGGGAGAGATTATTAGACTCGGAATTTGGGTGTCCTGAACTTACTTGTCTATGTATCTTGTGTCTTCAATCTTCAAACTGTAAGCTCAGTGTGGCCACAATATAGCTGGCCACAATATAGTTTGGAGACTGGATGAAGATGCTCTGAGCTCTTTGTAAGAAATGCAATATTAAGAAATGAGATGAATATTGGAGGTTATTATTTGATGAAAAAGGCTAGTTCTAAGGTCTTTTTCTTTCCATTATATTGTTACTATCTTAAGTCAAGATACTGTTGTTTCTTGCCCTGTTCTCCTCCCTGTCTATGCTGCACACTACGGTTAAGGTAATATTTATAATATTTATAAGATGCTAATCTTATAATGCTAATCTGATCATATCCCTTCTCTACTTAAAACTCTGCAATAATATGCAAGGATCATCATGATAAAGGGTCAGGTGAACAAAACGGGGTTATATATACATATTGTCTATATATGCAAAGCATATTTCTTGAGGAATACTCGGGAAAGTTGTATCAGTAGTTCTCATGGCAGGGGAAGGGCAGGAGAGAGACTCTCTTTTTAAATTATAAGTGTTTTGTACTTTTAGATTTTGTACCATGTGACTATATGACCTAATTACAAATCAAAACAAAACTCTTCCATGGCCCTGAACACCTTTAAAAGTTCAGATCCTTAGCCTGGACGACTCTTGTGATGGTCTGTTTGCCAACTTTGTATCATCTTAAGCTGCTCTCCCCTCTCCCATCCTCTTCCCTGCATATACCCTGTGGTCCAAGCACCTTCCAAATATACCTATTTGTGGCCACATGCTACAGCTTTTGCTAAAGACCTGCTGAGCTGGGTGCAGGCTCCCACACATTGTGACTTCTGCACCTTTTTCTTTACTATCCTTTCTTCTTAACATGGCTTTCACCTCTTTCCACCCAGCTAATTTCTATTCATCCTCCAGGGACTTCTTTCTGATTCCTCCACAAGAAACCTTGTGCCACTTCTTTGTGTGAATTTGATTGTAGTACTTACTGCATTATGGTTTCAGCAGATATAGTCTCGGGCTATAAATTCAGGGATGCAAGAAGTAAAGATTGTATTTTTTCTATAAGTGAGTTTAATTTCTAGCACAACTCTTATCTTAGGTCAGGTTCCTCAGAAGCAAACCTTGAGAAACAAATTTTCAGGAAGGTATGTCTGCAAGCAACTTATTAAGAAAGTGCTTTCAGAAGAAACCAAGAAGAGGGTGGGGAGCAGGAAAAATAAGGAGAAGACCTGAGGCAGGGATTCAGTTTCAAGCCAAGTCCCGGAGGGGCTGATTTCAGCCTGATCCTGCACGGAAACATACTCTACAGTAAACTCATAATTCTGGTTCAGTGTTTAATATCTGTCTCCCCTAATAAAACATGAACTCCAAGAGGGTGGGAACTGTAATTTTTTGTTGTTGTTCATGGATGTACTCTAAGCAATTAGAACAGTATCTGCAAATAGTAGTCATTTGCTGAATGAGTGAATGAACTGCAGGCTTCTCCTTATTGTTTCAACAAAGGAAAGCATATTCATTTGTTCATTACACAGGTTATGGGCATCTACTCTGTCCCAGGCACTATTTTAGGCTCTGGGAATATAATAGCGAACAAAACAGTTGATATCCCTCTTCTCAAGGAGTAGTTAAGAGCATGAACTCCAAACACAGACATCCTGGATTAAAATCCTGGCTCTGCTCATTATTTGCTATTTTATCTTGATCAGATTATTACTGTCTTCCTGCCCCACTTTCTTTATCTGCAAAACAGGAATGTGGATAATGATTTGGTGTCTCTGATATGGTTGTACAGTTAAGTGAGTTAATACACGTAAAGTGGTAGGTCAGTTCTCGGTACAGACTGTATATGTGTTAGCTATGATTATCCCCTCTTCTTCTTCTTCTTTTTTTTTTTCACCTACCAAATTTGCAAATGCTTTTATTTATGTATTTATTTTTAATTTTATTAACATATAATGTATTATTTGCTTCAGGGGTACAGGTCTGCATATCATCAGTCTTACACAATTCAGAGCATTCACCATTGCACATACCCTCCCCATAAGCCAGCCACCCCATCCTTCTTCCCTCAACCCCGCAGCAACCCTCAGTTTGTTTCCTGAGATTAAGAGTCTCTTATGGTTTGTCTCCCTCCCCAGTCCCATCTTGTTTCATTTTGTTCCCTCCTTTTCCCCCCACGACCCCCCGCCCTGCCTCTCAAATTCCTCATATCAGAGAGATCATATGGTTTATCCCCTCTTCTTAAAATCCCCCTGTCTTTGTCAGCCTGGTTAACTTCTGCTTCCGCATCTCCTTCAAATGTCCTTTCAAAAGGCTTATTATGCTCTTTGTCCAGAAAGTATCCCTTTTCTCCAGGTTAAACTGAGTGCTGCTCCTTTATGCTCTCTCTCTTAGCTATGTGTTCTTCAACCTTTTGTAAGTCACATCCCATTCTGTTATAAAGGGAATAGTTGTATATCCTGACCTATACCTTGTTACTCATCTTATATCCCTAGCACTTATCACACTGCCTGGCACATAGCTGACACCAAAGGGATGCCATCACAAAAGTGAGTAAAGATTCCCCTGCTCTAATTACTGCTTCTTACAGCTAGCTTGAAGTCCTATCTTTGCATGTACCCAATGCCTCCATTTTCTATACCTGGGATCAGTCTTGCTCACAATAAATGGGATTCTGGGTTCCTTCAATAAACTCAGAGAATATGACTCACTGGGGTCAGAATGCCTTTGAAGGAGATATGTGTGCTGGTCCCCTCTTTGAACTATATTATAGAATGATTCATCTTCCATGAGCCACATAACCTCAAATCAGGGCTCTCATGCACACACATCTTTCATTCCTTCTTCAGTTGCCCATTTTTTCTCCCCTCTTCCTGTTTCATCCATCTCACCTCCTGCCAGGCCTGTGCAGACACAGACACGCACACACACCTTTGATCCTGCTGACACCAATGGCACTAAGGAAAGAAGTTCAATATGTCCACTGGCGTCAAAATATAGTAATAACAATCCTTCAAAATGACAATCACAGGCAGCCTAGGGGCACTCAGGGGCTCTCCTTCTTTGTGCTTTCTGTAGTCTTTAGTGTTTTCTTTGGTGTTTGAAAGCAGAGGTAACTGTAGTTTACTCTGCCCGAGAAGTGCTAGTGAGCTGGCGTTCAACAAACAGATAGTTATGGCACTCCCATGGTGAGGAACAGGATGAGTGGGGGGTTGTTTTGTGCCCCATCTCACAGACTCCAGCAAACATGATCTCCATTTACAACCAGTTACTCACTGTATTTCATGTTTGTGATTGTGTTGACAAGGAAAAAGGCACCATTTCTGGCAGCATCTCTTAGTTTCCTGAGTTGCCTCGGGCACTAAGAGAATGCAGGAGGCACATACTGACTTGGTTGCCACCTGACACCTCTTTTGCTTATCTAAGCCCAGAGTACCCACTGGGACTCCGCAAGCAGCGTCCTACAGCATCCGAACTAGGCAGCTGCTCACTGGATCTCTGTTCATCTTCCTATAGCTCCTGTTCCTCTCCTCCTGCCAAGTAGAATCCAACAGCCAGTGGCCAAGGAAACAGACTGTCTGCCCTACGGACACCCAGGACAAACCATGTCCAACTTTCCTAGCGGAGAACCAAGACAGACCGTCAGTTTTATTTGTTTGTTTGTTTGTTTTCTATTTATTTATTTATTTTCTATTGCTATTTATTTATTTTCTATTTATTTCATTCTTATTTATTTGTTTTCTATTTCTTTCTTTCATTCTTTTCTACTTTATTTATTTATTTTCTATTTCTTTCTTTATTTTATATTTTATTTTTTTATTTACTATTTTTCTCCTGTATTGGCAGGAGCAAGGAAAACCTAGAACCTCAAAATCAGCTGTCATCCTGAGAGCTGCACTGAGGTGGCAGCTTCTAGCCCTGTTTCAAAATTTAATGTTCTGTTTTGTTTATGGCAGGCAAAATATAGTTTCCTGTTTTGGTGTGATGGCTGGTTAAAGGAATCATACAACAAATTAAATGTTTCTTGGTGATCCACCAGCCATTTAAAATCAATATTTGATGATTTATAAATGAATGAGACACATACAGATTAGATTTTCTCCTGAATACATACTGGCATGGACCACACTGGCAGTGGTAGTCTTGATTTAGTGTTGTCTAGAACACTTGAAATACAGATTGCCAGATCTGAAGATGGGCATTTCTAGATGTGCTAGACATTTGAATGACATTTTTTTTCTTGCTCTTTTATTTAGGTGTGGGAGTGAAGCTAGTTTTATGTATTTTCATCACATTTTCAAAGATGAACATTGAATCATCTTATTACAGTAGTCAAACAAAGGGAAAAAACCAAGAGCATGAGTCTGGAGATCATGAAACTCAGCTTTTATATAATGTCTAGATGCTTTTTCCTAAATTTCTTTGAATGAACACATACATTGTAGCCTTGGAGTGAGGGGAAGCTCATGTAAAAACTGGCAGACATTTTTAGCAAAGTAATGCAAAAAAATAATTTTTTAAAGATTTTATTTATTTATTTTATAGACAGAGTTCACAAGCAGGCAGAGAGAGGAGGAAGCAGGCTCCCCGCTGATCAGAGACTCAACGTAGGTCTCGATCCCAGGACCCTGGGATCATGACTAGAGCTGAAGGCAAAGGCTTTAAGCCACTGAGCCACCCAGGCACCCCATAAAAAAATAATTTAACTTTCAAAGCTGCCTTACCAATCAGTAGGTCAAGTGAGATGAACTTAGCAATACATTTGAGCTTAAAATTGTCCAAAATAGTTGGGGAAAGAAAACTACCAAAGGACATGTATTGGGCATTTTTTGACAATTATCTTTAATACATGATTTGTGGGTATGGCAGTCCCCTGACCTAGGGGATATTTGGGAAGCTAAACAAAAACTAAAAATGATCTATGTTTGTCATGTGAAAATCAATCCTGAACGATTGTTTTAAATAGCCATTTAACTGATCTGTGGCTATCCACTTCTGCTGTAGAAGGGCTCAAGGGTTTTGGCTCCATAACTATATAGAATATAAGATTAGGTAACACAGGGCTGCCTGAGTGGCTCAGTCGGCTGTCTGCCTTTGGCTCAGGTCATGATCCCATGATCCTGGGATCAAGCACTGAGTCAGGCTCCCTGCTCAGTGGGGATCCTGCTTCTCTCTCTCCTTACTCCCCACTTGTGCTTTCTCTTGTCATCTCTCTCTCTCTCAAATAAATGAATAAAATCTTAAAAAAAAAAAAAAAAGAATAGCTAACACATATCGAATGCTTGTCATGGGCCAAATGTTGTCCTAAGCCCTTCAAATTATTTTTCCAGTTAATCCTCATAAGAACCCTATGAAGTTACTATTGCTATCACCTTTTATGGATAAGGAAACTAAGATGCAGAGAAGTTAAATAACTTTCTCCAATGGCAGATAGGAAATTTGAACTCACCACTATATTAAAGCAAATATAAGAGCTGAATGATATCTTGGAAATAATTGTCCCAGTGATGAAAGAATTGGCTCCAAGCTGAAAGTATCTTGCTTTGGTTGATATAGTTATCATAGAAAGACATGGAGTATGGTGAGAAGAGCATCCAAAACAGATTCTAAGCAAGAGTGGAATTTTATCTCATGTGGCCATGTTTCTTGTTGTGTGACCAGGGAAAGTCAATCCTTCTATTGATACTCAGTGTCTGTACATGCAAATATGAGATCATTCAATATTCAACCGGTAGGGAGCAAATACCAGCATGTGCTACATACGGGAGTAGAATACAACTCCTGCCTGCCATTCCCCAGAGGCATGCACATTCTAGTGGGAGAGCAGATGGAAACATGGAATTATGCAAGGGCTATGCACAAGGTATAAGATTCCTTCCCAAAGAATCTTTGGGTTGGAATCCAGTGTTGGAGCTGGACTTGGGAAATATAAGTTAATTCAGTATGTTGAACAATAGGTAGGTCACTTGCATGTGGGTAAGTGGTAAGAGATGATTTCAGAGAGGTAGGTCAGGTCCTACATGTCATTCTAAGTAATTTAAACTTGGACATACAGGTCACAGGAATTTATTGTTTTAAATTTAAAATCCAGTATATTTAATATATAGTGTTATATTAGTTTCATGTGTACAATATACTGATTCAACAATTCTGTTCATGACTCAGTGCTCATCATGATAAGTGTACTCTTAATCCTATTCACCTATTTCATCTGTCCCCTGTCCCCCATGTTCTCTCTGGTAACCACCAGTTTGTTCTTTATAGTTAAGAGTCTGTTTTTTGGTTTGCCTCTTTCTCCACGCCTCTTGTTTTATTTCTTAAATTCCACATAAGAGTGAAAACATATGGAGGTGTCTGGGTGGCTCAGTTGGTTAAAGCATCTGCCTTCGGCTCAGATCATGGTCAGAATATCCTGGGATCGAGCCCCACATTGGGCTCCCTGCTCAGTGGGGATTCTGCTTCTCCCTCTCACTCTTCCTCTGCCTCTCTCTCTCAAATAAAAAAATAAAAAATCTTTTTTAAAAAGAGTGAAATCATATGGCATTTGTCTTTTTCTGACTGATTTATTTTGCTTAGCATTATACTCTTCAGCTCCATTCATGTTGCAAATGGTAAGATTTCATTCTTCTTTATAGCTGAGCAGTATTCCATTGTATATATACCACCCTTTCTTTATCCATTCATCTATCAAGGGACACAAGGGCTGTTTCCATAATTTGGCTATTGTAAATACTGCTGCAATAAACATAGGGGTATATATTTTTGAATTACTGTTTTCATATTCTCTGGGTAAATTCCAAGTAATGGAATTACTGGAACATAGGGTGATTCCATTTTTTGTTTTTTTGAGGAACCTCCATATTGTTTTCCACAGTGGCTGTACCAGCTTGCATTTATACCAACAGTGCATTAGGTTCCTTTTTTCTCCATATCCTCACCAGCACTTGTTGTTTCTTATGCTTTTGATTTTAGCCATTCTTACAAGTGGGAAGCAGTATTTCATTGTGGTTTTGATTTCAGTGATCATGAGTCATATTGAACATATTTTCATGTGTGGATTGACCATCTGTGTGTCTTCTTCAGAAAAATGTCTATTCATCTCTTCTGCCCATTTTGTAATGGATTATTTGTTTTTCAGGTGTTGAGTTGTGTAAGTTCTCTATATGTTTCAAATACTAACCCTTTATTGGATGCATCATTTGCAAATATCTTTTCCCATTCAGTAGCTTGTCTTTTAGTTTGTTTCCTTCACTGTGCAAAAGCTTTTTATTTTAATGTAGTCCCAATAGTTTATTTTTGCTTTTGTTTCTCTTGCCTCAGGAGACATATCTAGAAAAATGGTGGCTGTGGTCAGAGAAATTACTCTCTTGCTCTCTCAGGAATTTTATGATTACAGATGTCACATTTATGTCCTTATCTCTGGGACAATTTTGAGTTTATTTTTATGTATATTATAAGAAAGTGGTCCAGTTTCATTCTTTTGCATATAGCTGTCCAGTTTTCCCAACACCATTTGTGGAAGATGTTTTCCCTTGCATATTCATGCCTCCTTTCTTGAAGATTAGCTGACCATCTAATCATGGGTTTATTTCTGGGCTCTCGATTCTGTTCTGTTGATCTATGCACCTGTTTTTGTGCCAGTGCCATAACGTTTTGATTATGATAGCTTTGTAGTGTATCTTGAAACCTGGAATTGTGATACATCCAGTATTCTCCTTTTTCAAGGCTTCTTTGGCTATTTGGGGTCTTTTGTGGTTTCATAAAAATTTTAGGATTGTTTGTTCTAGTTCTGTGAAAAATGCTGTTGGTGTTTTAGTAGGGATCGTGTTAAATGTATAGATTGCTTTGAGTAGTATGGACTTTTTAAAAACAATATTGTTTCTTCCTATCCATGAGCATGGATTATCTTTCCATTTGTATGTGAAATCTTCACTTTCTTTTGTCAGTGCTTTGTAGTTTTTAGAGTACCGGTCTTTCACCTCTCTGGTCAAATTTATTGCTAGGTATTTTATTATTCTTGATACAATTGTAAATGGGATTGTTTTCTTAATTTATTTTTCTGCTTCCTCGTTATTATGTATGGAAATACAATGGATTTCTGTATATTGATTTTGTATCCTATGACCTTACTGAATTCATTTATCATTTCTAGTAGTTATTTGGTGGAGTCTTTAGGGTTTTCTATATATAGTTTCATGTCATATGCAAACAGTAAAAGTTTTACTTCTTCTTTACCAGTTTGGATAACTTTTATTTCTTTTCCTTGTCTAACTGCTGTGGCTAGGACTTCCAATATTGTGTTGAATAGAAATGGTGAAAACTGACATTCTTGTCTTGGTCTTGATCTTAGGGGAAAAACTTGGTTTTTCAGCATTGAGTATGATGTTAGCTGTGGTTTTTTCATTAATGGTCTTTATTATGTCAAATCATGTTCCCTCTAAGCCTATTTTGTTGAGGTTTTTTTATGATAAATAGATGTACTTTGTTAAATGCATTTTTATGCATATATTGAAATGATCATATGGTTTTTATCCTTTCCCTTGTGATGTGATGAATCATGTTGATTGATTTGCAAATATTGAACTACTCTTGCATCCCAGGAATAAATCCCCCTTGATTATGGTGAATGATTTTTTAAAATGTATTATTAGATTTGGTTTGTTAATATTTTGTTGAGGACTTTCGCATCTGTGTTCATCAGAGATATCATCCTGTAATTCTCTTCTTTTGCAGTGTCTTTATCTGATTTTGGCATCAGGGTAATGCTGGACTCATAGAATGAATTTGGAAGCTTTCCTTCCTCTTCTATTTTTTGGAATGCTTTAAGAAGAATAAGTGTTAATGATTTAAATGTTTGGTAGAATTCACCTGTGACGCTTTCCTGGGCTTTTGTTGTTGTGAGTTTTTTTTATTACTGATGTAATTTCATTGCTGGTAATTGGTCTGTTCAAATTTTCTATTTCTTCCAACTTCAGTTTTGGTAGGTTGTGTATTTCTCAGAATTTATCAATTCTTCTAGGTTGTCCAATTTGTTGGCATATAGTTTTTTTTATAATATTCTTATATAATCCTTTGTATTTCTGTAGTGTTGTTTGTTATTGTTCTTCTTTCATTTTGATTTTGTTTGAGTCCCCTCCCCCCTTTTTCTTGTCTCTGGCTAAAAGTTGAGCTTTTCAAAGAACCAGTTCCTGGTATTCTTGATCTTTTCTATTGTTTTTAATCTTCTATATCATTCATTTCTGCTGTAATCTTTATTATTTTATTCCTTATACTAGTTTCAGGATTAATTTGTTCTTCTTTTTCTAGCTCCTTTAGGTGTAAGGTTAAGGTTAAATATAAGGTTATTTGAGATTTTTCTTGCTTCTTGAGGTAGGTTTGTATTGTTATAAACTTCTGTATTAGAACAGCTTTCCCTGCATCCCAAAGATTTTGGACTGTTGTGTTTTTGTCTCCAGGTATTTTATTTCCTTTTTGATTTCTTGGTTGATCCCTTCATTGTTTAATAGCATGTTGTTTAACCTCTATGTTTTTGTATTCTTTCCAGATATTTTTTTCTTAGGGTTGATTTCTAGTTAAGTAGGATTACGGTCAGAAAAGATACATGACATGACTTCAGACATATTTAGTTTCTTGAGATTTGTTTCATGGTCCAATATATGATCGATTTTGGAGAATCTTCCATATATACTTAAAAAATATGTATTCTGCTGTTTTAGGATGGAATGTTCTGAATATGTCTGTTAGATCCATCTCGTTCAATGTGTCATTTGAAGACATGGTTTCTTTGTTGACTTTCTGTTTGGATAATCTATCCATTGATAAGTGGGGTGTTAAAGTCACCTACTGTTATTATACTATTATCACCTACTATTATTATACTATTATACTATTATCAATTGCTTCCTTTTTGTTTGGTATTAGTTACTTTATGTGTTTGGGTGCTCCCATATTGGATGCATAAATTTATAATTGTTATATCTTCTTGTTGGACTATTCCCTTTATAATTATGTAGTGTCCTTCTTTGTCTCTTATTACAGTCTTTGCTTTAAGGTCTATTTTGTCCAACATAAATATTGCTACCCTGGTTTTCTTTTCACTTCCAGCTGCATAATAAATGCTTTTCTGTCCCATCACTCTCAATCTGCATGTGTCTCTAGTCTGAAATTAATCTCTTGTAGGCAGAATATAGATGGGTCTTGCCTTTTTACCATTCCATCACCCTATGCCTTTTGATTGGGGTTTAGTTCCTTTATAATCAAAATAATTATTGATAGGTATTTACTTATTGCCATTTTGTTACTTGTTTTATACTTATTTTATGCTTTGTTTTGTTCTTCTCTGTTCCTTTCTTCTCCTGCTCTCTTCCTTCATGATTTGTTGGGTATCTTTAGTGATATATTTGTTGTATTCCTTTCTCTTTATTTTTTTTCATATCTATTATTGTTTTTTGTTTTGTGGTTACCATTATGTTTGTATTTAACATTTTATACATATAGCAGTCCATATTAAGTTGCTGGTTGCTTAAATTTGAACCCATTCTTTATTCCTTTTCTCCCCTCCCCCATACTTTAGGTATAGGTGTCATACTTTATATCATTTTATTTTGTGAATTCCTTGGCTGATTTTTGTAAATATACTTATTTTTACTGCTTTTGTGCTTCCTACTTTTCTTATTCCTACTTATGACCTTTTCTTTCCACTCAGAGTGCCTTTTAACATTTCTTATAGGGCTTGTTTATTTGTCATGAATTCTTTTAACTTGTGTTTGTCTAGAAAACTTTCTCTCTACTTCTGTTCTGAATGATAGCCTTGCAGGGTTTTTGTTTGCTTGGCTGGTCTGGTTTGTTTTAGCACTTTGAATAGATCATGCCACTTTCTTCTAGCCTGCAAAGTTTTAGCTAAAAAATTAGCTGATAGTTTTATGGGGTTTCCCTAGTATGCAATTGTGTTCTTTTCTCTTGATGCTTTTAAAATTCTCTTTATCATGACTTTTTCCCATTTTAATTACTATGTGTTTTTGTGTAGACCTCCTTAGGTTGATTTTGTTGTGAAATGTCCGTGCCTCCTGGATCTGGATTTCTGTTTCCTTCCCTAGATTCAGGAAATTTCCAGCTATTATATCTTCAAATAAATTGTCCCTTTTTCTCTCTCCTTCTTCTGGGATTCCTATAATGTGAATATTATTATGCTTGGTGGTGTTGCTGAGTTCCCTAAGTCTATTTTTATTTTTATTTATTTTTCTGTCCATTATTCTGTCCTCCAGGTTTCCATTGTTCTGTCTTCCAGGTTGCCAATCCATTCTGCTTAGTCAACTATTTATTCCATCCAGTATATTTTTAATTTGAGTTATCAAATTCTTCATCTCTGATTGGTTCTTTTGTGTGTTTTCTACCTCTTTGTTAAGGGTCTCACTGAAGTCTTCCATTTTTTTCCTCAAGTCTAGTGAGTGTCTTTATGATCATTACTGCAAATTCTTTCAGAGCTGAGCCCACTGATTTTTAAAGTTCCAGGTGTTAAGCTGCACTGATTATAAGAACTTGCAAAATTATACCCCTCTGGTTTTCCAAACCAAATGTTATAGGGATTCATCTTTCCTATATGAATTTCCCATGCCTGGGGTGGTTGGTGTGAGAGTATGTTTCTCTCATCTCTGTGTCCACAGCATCCCTCCCTCCTGAGGATGGTCCTGTGGGTCTGTCTAACTCATGATTTTGTGTCTACTCTTGTTACCCCTTTGCTGTGACCTCTTCTCTACATTTAGCTGTGAAGAGCCTTTTCTACCAGTCTTTGGGTCATTTTCTGGGTTATTTACACTTATGTGGGTGTTATCTAGTTTCATCTGTGGGACAAGGCAAGTTTTAGATTCTCCTTCTCTGCTTCTTTCCCAGGAAGTCATTATTTAAAATTTTTAAACATGAGAATGATCTATTCCATTTTACATTTAAGAAAATTCACACTGATGATGACATGAAGGATGGTTTGAAGGTGGTGCCATTAGAGATAAAAGATTATAAGTGTTCAAATGAGGAGCAGTAGGCTGAACTAAGACATAGGTGGAGGCCAGGGAGTGACTAGAATGATTTGAGAGGTGTTTAGGAGGTGGAATCAAAAGAATAATAACCCTGGTTATTATTATGCTGAGTCAATGGTATATGATTGCTTCATAGTTCAAGTTCCCTCTTGTGGGCTCATAGATAGTGACACCCTAGTGACAAGCTGTGGAACACAGACTGATAATTGGCATGGGGATATTTTGAAGGGAAGACAAAGTTTCTGTCCTTCACATGCATAGTTTGGTGAACAAGTGAGATATCTAGAACTTTTCCATGAGGCTTTTAAAATGCAGGTCAGGATCTCTGGAGAGATCCATGCCATAAATGCTGAAGTCATGAGCATCAACTCTATGGAAAGTGAATCGAGTGAGAAAGAAAAGAGGTAGTACCTTGAGAGACACTGCCAATTTGAGGAAAAGCAGATGAGGGGCTAGCTGAAGTTCCAGAGAAAATTCATACAAAATATCGGGAAGAGAATGGGGGGAGAATGATGTCCTTTAAACAAGTAGATGAAAGAGCTTTAAGAAGATGGCTGTTTAGAAGGGTTAAATGCTCCTGAAATAACAGGATGACTGGAGCTGGCAATTAGAAGGGCATAGTAGCCCTGTTGGGGGAGTTCCATGGAAGCATATGTTGAGGTAAAAGCTATAATAGGTGAAGAGTGGCAAATGAGATATGAGACAGTAAGCGTGAGCAACTCTTTTGCATTCTTTCTCATGGCAACAAATCAAAGCTCTGATATGAGGCCATAGTATTATGGGAAGATCTTTTTTTTTTTTTTTTAAGATTTTATTTATTTATTTGACAGAAACACAGTGAGAGAGAGAGAACACAAGCAGGTCCAGGCCGAGTGGGAGAAGGAGAAGCAGGCCTCCCATGGAGTAGGAAGCCCCACGTGGGGCTAGATCCCAGGACCCTAGGATCACGACCTGAGCTGAAGGCAGATGCCCAATAACTGAGCCACCCAAGCACCCCTGAGGGAAGATCTTATGAGATAGGAAATGGATAAGGTTTTTCTAACCTCCAGAGAAGGATTCAAGAGAGAATGGTTGATTCTGTAGGAGAAAAGTTTAATTAATGGAGTGAGGAGGTAAAACTGGGTGAGCTTCAGAGCACATGTGTAATAATCAACCTTAGCCCAAACAAGGATATTTCATTTGCTAACTAAAAAAATTATTCCTTTATTCATTTATCAAAGTTATATACACACACACACACGCATACATACATGTGTACATGTACACACACAAGATAGCAAATCTAATGGAAGTGAATGATGAAAAACAATAACCCTCTCAACCATTCCTCTTTCCCCAGTTCCATTTCACACTAAAATGTGTTTTTATACTGATGTTATAAATAATATACATCTGTTATAATTTTAGTAGTGCATACAAATATAAATAAATACAGCATATAAATTTATTTATAAACAAATAGCACATACAAATTCAAATATAAAGAAAGTAAAGGTTGCTTAAAACCCTGGCCTCCTATAATAATCACACTGAAGGGACTGTCTCAATATATGTACCCACTCTTCTTTGTTGCCCTACTTTAGCTTTATATTACTTTCTTAACCATATGATAAACCTTGTGAATATCCTAATGGGCAGCCCATGTAGTTTCTATATTTATGTAACCATATATATGTTTTGTTGGCCATTGTTTTACCAAAAAAATGAGATTGTGTAATATGCACCATCTTGCATCTTGTTTTTCTCACTCAGTATTGTGCTGTGGAATCACTCCAAGTCATCTAATATTACTCTAATTCATTATTTTACTATGTAATATTCCAATATGTGGCCATATTTCAATATATTTTAAATATTCTTTTATCAAGAACATTTACTTTTAATTCACTACAAACTGTTCTGTAATATATGTCAATGTATCTATGCTCTTTTATATTAGTACTTTTATTTCTATGGACTAGATTACCAGAGTAAAGTTGCAAGATCTAAGTGTATGTGTATTTTTAATTTTCATAGCTGTTGCTTGGTTGGCTAATGAGTTAAGTATGGTGCTTCTTCAGTGTCTCTTCCTGTCCTGCAGAGACCAGAAGGCTAGAGCTTATGCTCTGAGAATCTACCACAGCGAGAATGTGACTTAGGTTGGCCAAATTTATGCAAGACTTGAAATACAAAAGTGAGGTGAAGACCTCATTTCTACTGATATGAAATTTTTAGAATGTGTAGACATGGAAATTTTTGTTTGTGTGTTTGTTTCCCTGAAGTATCAATAACAAAAGTCCCTATGTCAAGAAATAAACCAAATGTCCAACAATAGAATGGAAATTAAATTGTAGAATAGTCAGACACTGGAGTACTGTGCACCAGTGCAATTAATTAGCTAAAACTACTAAAACTACCAGAATATCTCAAAGCCATACTCTGGAGGTAAAGAAGAATCACAAAAGTATATGTAGAGTGTAGCCAACATTTGAGGAGCCCCTCACTCCATTTCATTAGCTCAGTTGATTTCAGATAGTTGCGACGGACACTAGCAGTGACTAGTATACCAACTCAAGGTCACAGAAAGGGGCCTGTGCTTTTCTGCCTTGGGCCTTTCTCAGAACCATGGGAAGCCACTCAGCTTGAAAATGTAAAGGAGTTAAACCCCTGAAAGCAACTCTTAAAATGGAGATGAAGTCAGTGACTAATACTGTCTCCTTTTCTTTGGTCTGGTGGGCCACTTCTGAAATGTGGTTTATATGTTTTCATGGACGGTACACAACAGGCCTATGCTTCAGTTGCCCATAGCAATAACTGCAAGTCATGTTTTCTCTCTGCTCTAGTCTTTACTCCCACTCCCACACTTTTGCTTCCTGGGCTCACATCCAAAATATACTACCTACATTCAACTTCTTTTCTTGGGCATTGGTTTCAAGGAAATTCATTATGATATTATATATAATAATATGTCATATTATGACAGAGTATGGTCCCATTTGTATGCAGTTCAAAACAGGCAAGATGGTTTTGTGTTTTACATATAGGTCTATGATCCATTTTAAGTTACTTTTTGTGAAGGTGTAAAGTCTTTGTTTCTTTTTTTAATGTGGATGTCCATTTGTTCCAGCACCATTTGTTGTAAAGACCATCTTTGATCCTTTGTAGTGACTCTACTTCTTTGTCAAAGATTGTTTGACTATAGTCATATGGGTCTATTTCTGGACTCCATTCTGTTTCATTAACCTATTTGTTTATTCTTTTGCCAATACCACACTGTCTTGATCACTGGGGTTTTACAGTAAGTCTTGAAGTAGAGTGGTGTCAGCCCTCCAACTTTGTTCTTGTCCTTCAGTAATGAACGACTATTCTGGACTTTTGCCTCTGCATGTAAATTTTACACTTAGTTTCTCAATAGTCACAAGATAACTTGCTGTTTTTTTTTTAATTGGGATTGCATATTGCATTGAACATATAGATGAAATTAATGAGAACTGATATCTCAACAATATTGAATTTTCTTATCCATGACCATGGAACATCTGTAATTCTTTAGTTCTTCTTTGACATCAAAGTTGTAGTTTTCTTCATAGAGACATCATATAAATTTTTTTAGATACCATTTGGCTTTTATACTCCTAAAAAGTTTATAAATTTTAACCCAGGAAGTTTGATGACACATTTTTGTCTTGGGAGATTGTGACAATGGTTAAAAGCCAAGTTAGTTATTAAACTCTAAGTTTTATATTACCAAATGGAAGTTTTTAACCGGTACCTTCATGACATATTTACCAAGAAAGTGTCAAAAAAAAAGTCTAGATAGTCATCTTACAAAATGGGGTAAGGAATGAGATATTGGTCAGGGATATCTACTGAGGGCATAACTATTTTAACCTAACCACTTTAAAGTTTGGTAACTCCATGATCCATGATAAAAGAACTGCACCAAAATGTCCTGTTGGGGTTACTATTGCTATGAAAATGCAAGTTGGCATCTACAATCTAGTCTGACAGCAAAATCCAATGTAACTCAAGTATTCCAGTTGGTAAGCCCCAAAACATGTAAATATGATTCCTGGATTCCCTAAATAGGAGGATTTCATTCTATTTTGTGCCATAAACCATAAGCTGCAGTAATTTGTACTTTTGCTTCTCTTTTCTCTGGGGTTGTGTGACTCTTAAATAATTATGCCACTATTTATGCTCTTCCAGCTCATGCATTTCATATCTCCCATTTGTTTCTAAAGTGAATATTTCATGTGGGTTTCTAGTATCATTTTTAGTGATTCATAATCACATTCTACAAGCCAACATTTTCTGTGCTTGGTTTCAGCTCCAGCATAGTATTTTTGGAGAGCTTGTTCATCTAGTTTTGGCTTTTCATGAGGCCAAAAAATAATCCAGCGACCCACAAACAAAAGCAGTAATAAATCGGTGGATAGATGCTATGATTTAACCATGTGTTTTGTTCTCACTGAGAAAAATCTCTTGGGTAATTTTGGAAAACAAAAAGTAATGAATTTCTAAGTGATAAAGGATTGCATTTGTATAAACAGCTATTCTTTTTACCATGATATTTCCACTATATTTAGGCATTTTAGCCTCAATATTTTAAATGTAAAATCTCATAGTATTATATACAATAGGAATGTATTTCTGTGATCAATTTATGATAAAGGAGCTAAGAATATATAATGGAGAAAGAACAGTGTTCTCAATATATAGTGTTGGGAAAACTGGACAACCACATACAAAAGAATTAAACTGGACCACTATCTTATACAATACATAAAAACTAACTCAAAATGGATTAAAGACTTGAATGTAAGATTTGAAATCATAAAATTCCTAGTAGAAAACAAGCAAAGACAGCAAAAATAGACAAGTAGAACTACATCAAACTAAAAAGCTCCTGCACAACAAAGGAAACTGACAAAAAAAAATGAAAAGGCAACCCACTGAATGGGAGAAAATATTTGCAGATTATATTGCTCAGAAGGGGTTGATTTCCAAACTATATCAGGAACACATGTAACTTAACAGCAAAAATGCCAAACAATCAGATTAAAAAGTGGGCAGAGAATCCGAATAGATATTTTTCTAAAGAAAACATATAGATGGCCAACAGGTACATGAAAAATGCTCAACATCCGTGATCATCAGGGAAATGTAAATCAAAACCACAATGAGATGACACCTCACACCTGTCAGAATGGCTATTATCAAACACGAGAAAGCAGAAGTGTTGGTGAGGCTGTGGAGAAAAGAGAACTCTTGTACATTGTTGATGAGAATGTAAGTAAGTACTGCCACTATGGAAAATAGAATGGAGGTTCCTCAAATAATCAAAAATAGAACTGCTATATGATCCAGCAATTCCACTCTTAGGTATGTATCTGTAGAAAGTGAGAACACTAACTTGAAAAGATGTATGTATCTCCATGTCTATTAAAGCATCACTTACACTTGCCAAGATATGGAAATAACCTATGTGTCTCTTGATATGGATTTAAAAAATAAGAAATATATGTACAGTGGAATATTATTCAGCCATAAAAAGAAAGAAATCTTGCCTTTTGTGACAACATGGATGGACCTTAAAAGCATTATGATAAATGAAATAAGTCAAACAGAGAAAGAAATATCATATGATCTCACTTACATGCGGAATCTAAACAAAAATTAAATTAATGAAGAAAAACAAGTTAATAAATACATAGACTTTTGATTGCCTAAGGCAGAGTTTGGGAGTGGGCAAAATGGGTGAAGGGAGTCAAAAGGAACAAACTTCCAGTTATTAAATAAATCAGTCCCGGGAATGAAAATGCACATCATAGTAACTATAGTTATAATACTGTTTTACATATTTGAAAGTTTCTAAGAGAGTAAATCTGTAAAATTCTTATCACAAAAACTTTATAGCTATGTATGGTTATGGACGTGAGCTAGAATTATTGTGGTGATCATTTTGCAATATATACAAATATTGAATCATTATATTGTACATCTGAAACTAATATAATGTTGTATGTCATTTATACCTCAACAACAAAAAAACAATAAAAGGATGTACTCCTATAAATTTATTTTTATAACTATAATATTTTTAAATAAATGTGGTCAGATTTTAGCCCAGAGTATTCATTGTAGATAATTGTGCCTGGCTGGCTTTTAATATATTTAATATTTAGTTTTAGAGTTGCAAAATTGTGGTTTAATGTACCTACTTCTTTTATCATCATTTTGTTTGTGTACTATGCCCATTTTTGTGGCCCCTTCTTTTTTTATAGTGATCCCTCACCGTTTTAAAAAACACATCTGGAAATCTTAAAAAAAAAAAAATCCCAGTTAATGGACATTGACATTCATGATTTGTTTTCAATGAATTCTGCAATGATGTTGTGGTTTAATACTGGCTAACTAACAGTTCTCAGAATAATCTGATCCTGTAGGAACTCAGCAAAGTATCAAGGCTACATCCTTCTGATATTTTGACACCTGTGTCAAAGAACACACAAGTCAGTGAAACCAGCAATTTTTTTCAAAGAGATATTTCACTCTTCAAACTTGTTTTATTGAATTTGAATGCTTAAAGATAATTATTTCACCTTTTAAACGTTATGGCAAGTAGATTGTAGAGATGACCAGGTTCTGTGGCTCTCATACCTTTCAATAAAAATCCAAGAGTTTACAACACTGAAAGGTAGCAAAGTATAGTGGGAAGAGCTCAGTTTTAAATGAGAAGTCCCAACTTCAAATTCCATTTCTGCAACCTATTAGCTATTTCACCATGAACAAATTATTTAGCTTATGCTTCAACTTCTGTCAAATGGGACTCTTTGGTTTACATGGCAATTGTGAAGATCAGGTATTAGTTACCAGGTGGTAGCATTAGTGCTGACACTAATCTTGGCATATGAATCACAGTGCAAGACCATCTAATCCTAAGAGCTTCTTGCATCTTCTTCCCGATGAGGTTTACAAATTCCCATGAGCAGGTACTGTATGATGTCTCCAGGAGTTCCACAGTGCCCAAACCAAGGTTTGCGTACGTAAGATGGTCGGTAAATATTTCCTGAACTTTACTGAGGCAATCCCATGAAGAGGAAGCACCCAAGGAGGGAGGGAGCATTGTGTGTTCTAGATTCTTGCCATTGTTATGTCACAAATTTTGAATGTGTTCATTTGTCCTTCAAGGCCTGTGTTTTCCTGTTTGTAAAGCAATATTGGGTCAGCTGGCTAGAGGACGAATAAGAATATATTTTATACTGAACTTACATGAAGCCTGATGTGCTTTCTCTGGATATCTCCAAGTAGGTCACCTCCCGTTGCTGAAGTAGAAACAACTTGTTTCAAAGGAAGTAATGTGCCTATGAACCTTCTAGTCCTCTACTTCTTGTAGGGAATATCAGCATCTGGAGGTGACAGTTCTTTATTCTTATTTATCAAATCCTAAAATCTGATTTTCTTGCCAAATTAAAGATAATTACCAATTCTTTTTTCCACTTAAGCTATAGCTTTGCAGAGGGCAGGGAAGGAACTTGCCTCTGACCCTGTGTGAATTCTCATGCGAGCTCTCAAGAGAGTAACTGAATACAAATCAGATCCTTTTTTTCTGTTAAACTGAGAATTTTACTTGATCTTGCCTATTTCAAGGTTGCAATTAGGCTGTCTCCTTATAAGTATAAATCAAATCCATTCGAATTCTGTCTTGGAAAAATGGCAAATGCTCAATACCAAATTCTCTCTTTTCTATAGTCATGTGTATTAAAATTCTGGCAAGTGCCTATTTCTCATAGTGTGATCAGCTTCTCAGGTGTTCATCCTTTTCTATAATTTCTTATTTATTTATTCATTTATTTTAATTTTATTTATTTATTTGACAGACAGAGATCACAAGTAGGCAGAGAGGCAGGCGGGGGGGGGGGGGAACAGGCTCCCTGCTGAGCAGAGAGCTGGATGTGGGACTCGATCCCAAGACCCTGAGATCATGACCTGAGCCGAAGGCAGAGGCTTTAACCCACTGAGCCACCCAGGTGCCCCTGACTTCTTATTTAAAAAGTTATTCAGATGCTCCTTTCTACCAGATTCTGGTGCCCCTGATGTGATACACCAGGAGGGGGAACAGAAGCAGTATGAGGGGTTTCCAGTAGAAGTAGACTCTTACCATCTCTGATTTCTCTACTCCCTGTCCATACTTCTGACACTGGACATGTGTTAGGGTCACTGTCTTCATCAGAAAAAGTTTCCAAGGTGTTCAGATACAAAACTCGAAGAACAGTTATTGCCAATCACAGTTGCATAAGGATTGACATCTCATGCTTAGCATCCAACCATTCATTCACTCAACAAATGTTCATTGAATGGTTACAGTATCTTAGGCCCTGTGTAAAACACTTTTTTCCTTTGTTTAATTTCTTGTACTTGTTTCACTGTATCTTAAAGCTCCTCAGCTCCTCCTCAGGCAGGGTATCATCTTTCCAAGTTTGACAAGATGCTAACAATTAATGTTAGGAATGAACAGAAGGGACTGGACCTTGGCCGTAGACTTGCTGGAAAGGGAGAGGACCGGAATGAAATGGCCAAGCTGCTTTGGGCAATGTATAAGCGCAGAGTTGTCTATAGAGAATGCCTGAGAGCCATGGTGATTTCTGTCCTTAAACCAGATAAACCAAGATTTGCCACTCTGGCTCTTAAGTTCTCAATTGTAAACAACTTCACATCTGCTCTTCACAATAGAGAGAAAGGAAAGCGCCCTTACATGTTCCTGAAGGTTTTTATTTTGGTAATAACACCTAGCATGAGAACTGCCCTCTTAACTGATTTTTAAGTGTACAGTATAATATAGTTATCTGCAGGCACAATGTTGTTCAGAAGAGCTCTAGAACTTACTAATCTTGCATAACTGAAATTTTATGCCCATTGATTCACCTGTTCTCCTCATCTTCGATCTTGACCTTTCATCCCCAGTCTGCCAGATCATCAGTTTGCCATAATTTTGACTACTCTCCTGTTGGCCTTGATGATCACTGGAGTCCCAGGAGTTTCAAACCCTGCCTCAAGAAAAATTTGGATGTATTAGAAAAAAATGACAGACTTCCTTGGTTAAGTTTATCCCCTTTAGAATGCCAACAAGTGCTGAGAATGCACACAAGAGCTCTCAACCATTTCATGCTCTCCTATACACCAAAAGCCCAAGATAAAAAAACAGAAATCACTGGTAAGTTGTCCTTGGGTGCCAGCCAGTTAACATAACAAGAGTATAGCTTCTCATTCTGTCAGGAGGAGTTTTGTGCTATATAGCACCTGCCAGAAGCCTTTGCCCACAGGTGGCAAAGCTCCTGCCATCCTGAGCAGCACATGGCAGAGGGGAGGCTGCGGCTGACCTCCTTGGTAACCAGCTATGACAGCCTGACAGCAGACCGGCTGGACACTCCAGACTGTCAACAGATATGTCACAGAGTGGTTCCCAGGCTCAAGCACTTAATTTACTTTACCTAAAATAAAAAATTAGACTCTAGTTCTTTCTTTCCTTTTATTTATTTATTTTTTGAGGGTTTATCTGAGAGAAAGCATGCACACCTCCTCTGAGGGAGGGGCAGAGGGAGAGGGAGAAGGTAAGGGAGAGAGTCTTAGGCAGCCTTCCTGCTGAGCGTGGGAACCCAAACTGAACTGGGGCTCAGTCTCACAACCTTAGATCGTGACCTGAGCTGAAATCAAGAGTTTCAACAACTAACAACTAACCAACTGAGGCACAAGGGCGCCCCTCTTTTCTTTCCCTTAAAAGAAAAACTCCTTTTCTTGAAAGGAGGAAATCTAATGGGGAATCCCAATATATAAAACACAGCAAAGTAGAAGCCCTTTGGGTGACATTGAGGGTGGGTGATAGAGATGGCCTGGAATATATCTGCTTAGCTTTCTCTCATCATCCAACCCATTCAAAGACCTTCAAGTAGCGCCCTGGAATTCAGTTTGACAAACAGAAAAACTTTGGGCTAGAAAATCTCCAGTGTATCTCCATTTCACTCAAGCTCCATGAAGGTGAGGCTCTGCCTTGGTTATTCCTGAACCCTGAGGGCCTAGCGTGGTATTGGCACATCGTTAGTGTACACACACACACACACACACACACACACACACGTATTTGATGGGAAGATAAATGCAAGATTTTTTTACATGTCAGGAGTTCCAGTTATTTAGATTATACCTCCATGTGACCAGTAGAGCTGGTTTTCAGCATTCACCTCTCCTTCTGACTATACACCCTATACTACCGTCCCCCCAGCTTTTCTCTGCACACATATAAGAGCTCAGTTTTAGCTTCCTTGGGATTGCATCTAAAACACCGAATGTAAATGTCTCCCAAATGGGGAGACAGCTTGTTTATACAGGAATAATTGCTTCAGCACAGTGTCCTCTTTTACTGCAAAACTTGAAAATGCTGAGTAGTCAGATTCCTTGCCTTTGCATTAGGAAAGAATTTAAAACCTATTTCAGTCTTTTCTTTGGCCTCATGTAAAAGTAAAGCTTTTTTTCTCCCCATGGTAAGGGCAAAGCGGAGAAATCTAAACCTGACTTTTACTTTCCCTGAGCCCCCAAAATGAGCCCAGGTCATTTTGAAATGGATTTTTCCCTTGTTTCGTTAAATTGGAGCCAGTCAGAGATGAATGGATATTCCTGTGCCAGTTTGAAACTGCTGTAAAGGGTATAAGCAATGCATCTCTTTGTTGTCCCCCACCCCTCCAGCCCTCCCCTGGAGAGGGAGGTGTGAATCCTAAGAGAAGGCTGGAGGCTTCACCTGGACCCTGGGGCAAGCCATCAGGCGGCTGATTCACCAAGGAACCCGCCAGCTGGCTTGACTTCAGTACTGTTTATCATTATGTCTACT
The DNA here is from genome assembly GCF_964662115.1 of Mustela nivalis. NCBI lineage: Eukaryota > Metazoa > Chordata > Mammalia > Carnivora > Mustelidae > Mustela > Mustela nivalis. The sequence goes on along the minus strand of NW_028135348.1, from coordinate 82,407 downwards.
TCTTCTAAAATTTCTCTTTATTTAATCACCTAATACTATTTTTATTGGCCTGTCAGAATGTGGGGGAGAGTAGAAGGGAATTCATTTCATGTGTTGTGGAACATTATTATGGTAAAATATTAGGACAAGTCTATACCTTCCTCCTTTGAAAAATAAGATACAAAACCAATTAAAGTTAAGTGATTACTGAAATGCATCTAATTAGTTATTAACTTACACACATCAAGCTATGATGGCAGCTTTCACAGCAAAAATCCTGTTGGTGTTGATACAGAAGATAATTGATATCACAGAGGCCTCCGCTTCTCAGGCAATTGCTTAAGAAAGCACCTTCACAGCTCAGAGCCTTCTCTCCCTTTGGGTTGGGGTACATTTTCGTCAATCTGACAAGATCTGTCACATATTATCAGACAATTGATCACCAACTGCTTGCAAGTCTTAATCCATCGTTTGATCACACATCAAGAAAAATTGCTTTTTATGTCTTACGTCTTGGCCATGAGAAAGGGGAAGAAAGCAGAGACTTAGGCTTCTGGCTCCAGCTCATTACTTTTTTGCAAATGATAGATGGGTTCACTAGGCAATTTAACTTTAAAATGATCTTTTCCCCTTTCTCAAATAAGCAAATAGAAGGAGCTTTGCAGCACAAGCTGAGTGGAAAGGGAGTCTGCCTGCTGTTCCTTTTGTGTCTCTATAATAGGCGCCCATGTGTGGATGGAGGCACGGCACGTGTGCTTAGTAAATATGTATTTACTCAGTATTACTGCATCTACTTCTAAATAATAGGATTTAAAGTGGACACACACAGAGAGACTAACTTTCACTCTCCAGGACATAGCTATAATCATTTTACACATTTCTTCTAGAGCACTTATGTTATACATAAACTAATTTGAAATGACTTCAGTTTACAAAAAAAAAAAAAAAGAAAAAAAAGTATTATATAATGACACAGTAAAAAGCAATTCTAAAATAAATCGCTTCCCCCTACCATGAATCCAGTTATGTTATTGTCAAAATCCTGACCTTATGTATCTAGCAATGTATCTTCTAGCTTTCTCAGAATGGGGCACAACCTATTAATGAAGGAATTAGTCCTGTTTCTAATTCCTGATGGCTACTTAATATCAAAAAGAGAAAGTATCTGTAATTACCAATAAAGGAATAGCTAAAACCTCAAAGTTTTTGAGGGATTCCATTTAAATTGTCAACATATACACAAATACCCTGGTGATCTATAAATAGTATTTCCAAAGTTCACAGTGTTCAGACATTACAGTTGTGTTCTTTGAGGCCAGGAAGGAAAACTCGCAACTCCCCATCGCTTGTTTTCCCACCTCCCCCACACTAAAAACCTCCCTGGGACTCCCTCACTATCATGCCCTCTGTAATTTAAAGACAAAGAATTGGGGTGCCTGGGTGGTTCAGTAGTTAAGCGACTGCCTTTAGCTCAGGTCATGATCCTGGAGTCCCCGGATCGAGTCCCACATCAGGCTCCCTGATAAGCAGGGAGTCTGCTTCTCTCTCTGACCCTCTCCCCTCTCATGTTCTCTCTCTCAAGTAAATAAATAAAATCTTAAAAAAAAAAAAAGATAAAGAATTGAGAGTCAGTTTTTGCATGCTTAAGTAAAATGAAAGGTACTGAGAGGTGTATAATTAGTGCTTTTTCTGTGTCTTGGCAACTCAAGATTGACAGTGTTTCCAAATACTAGCCACTGAATTCTATAGTCAAGCAGTGTGCTGCTGGCCTGCAAGCTTTTGTTAGCAAACGGAAAACACCATAAGGCCAGGGACTGAACCTCAGCCCCTAGCACAGTTTGTGTCAGGCACAAAGAGAGTGCTCCAAAAAAAATATTTGTTCTGATGAAATGCAGATAAAATATCTAGCTTAGTTTAAACTATTGTATCAAAGTCACTTTCCTAGTTTTGATCATGTGCTTATGTAAGATGTTATCATTGGGGGAAAGTAGAGGAAGGATCCATGGGAACTCTGTTCTTTTTTGCAACATGTAGGTGAGTCTAAAATTATTTCAAAATACAATTTAAAAAAATATTTATTGAAAAGCAAATGCATCTCTAATTCTTTAAGCCCGCTGAATGTCCTATGCATTTGAGGCACTGATGTCTCTGGGTTGCAGTCTGGGACCTTTTATTTCTTGTTTTTGTTGCATCTCTTCCCACTCTTTTCCTTTGTCCCATGCCCTGATTCTGGTTCTGCCTCTGGTCCTCTAGATGTGCTTTTTCTTCTTCTTTTTTTTTTTTAAGATTTTATTTATTTATTTGACAGAGGTCACAAGTAGGCAGAAAGGCAGGCAGAGAGAGGAGGAAGTAAGCTCCCTGCTGAGCAGAAAGCCCGATGTGGGGCTCGATCCCAGGACCCTGAGATCATGACCCAAGCCGAAGGCAGAGGCTTTAACCTACTGAGCCACCCAGGCGCCCCTAGATATGCTTCTTATATTTGTTCTTTCCCAAAGTCTGGCTATTGGTCCTCCATGAAGAATTTTGGCTCAGACTTCCTCTGTCAAGATTTTCTTCTTTTGGCCTAGATTTCGTCTTTGCACCACCACTGCATCTTTCTCGTTGGCCTACTCAGCATCCAATTTCCCATTTGCCCAGCTAGTGTACGTGTGTGTGTGTGTGGGGGGTGTTGGGGAAGGGTGATGTACAGAGAGGAAATGATGAGGGGTGAGGTTGAGCTTTAGTCTGTGGTAACCTGCATCTCTGAAATAGATTTCTGTGTATAAAGAACAATTTCCTGCTGGGGAGAGACTCTCCCCGGTTTATCAGATCCATCAAATTGAACTCTTCAGCTTCACTATATATTTTGTGAAAATGCTATCAGAGCCTTCGAAGTTTAGCTTGCTCCCTATCTGTTCTCACTGCTGAGTGGCAAGAGCACGATCTCTATCACCGTAAATGACAGAGAGAATGGACTTACTGAGACCACATCCTGAGGCCAAACAGCATGGTTTGTGCATTTGTCTCAAACGAGATTTGCCTTTGGAAAATCAGCTGGGACCCTCAATGACTTCCCCACCACTCTCTTCACATAGGGACAGTTGAATGCAATGGCATTCAACACAGTCACTAGGGCCGTATTATTCTGAATCCGGCTCTGTTCACTAGCAATGCAACTAGACAAGTTACTTAATCTGTCTGTATATTAGTTTTGCCATCTGTAAAGTGGCAATGATAATTATTCCTAGTTTATAGGGATCTTGTGAGAATAGTAAGTTATTATTTTGAGAAGCACTAGGCTCACCCATAGTTGGCACTCAGTGAATGTAACTGCTATTTTCTAATGCCTTTTCTACTTCTTTCCTATATTTCCCCCTCTACTGCCTCCTTATAAGGGTTCAGTATGGTGGCTTATGCTTAGAAATAAGAATTATTATTATTATTATTATTATTATGCTTTCAGCACTTCCCTAAACTTCTGGAAATTATAGAAGACAATCAATTGAGTCTCCAAAATAAGGTTGGAAATTTATCAGTATCAAAAAAGAAATAGAATACAGAGTCACTCACATTTCTGAATCTACCAACTGAATCCCTGTTGGGATGCAGGCTGTAATAGAAATGCTGGTGGGCTTTGTGGAAACATGACCACATACCTGAAACTGGTTGTATCTTACAATGCTCTAAACTGGGGGAGGCCAGGGTGGATTTGGATTGGACTAGAAGTCAGACCGCTGAGAAAGATAGCCTTAGAGGCATGGTCGAATATTGTCTTATCTTGTCTTTTCTTTTCATAGCATTTTATATTTATATTTTATATTTTATAAATATTTATATTTATATTTATATTTACATAGCAAATATAAGCTGAACATCGATACCTGGCTGACTGTAGCTCCCAAATGTTAAATGTGATGTTTAGAGGCATAAAACACTCTGATGTAACTATGACTATGGAATGGAATTGTGTTTCCAAAATCTTCTCGGTTTTCCCAGTTTTTGCTGCAGCGAGCGCTAGTGGCTAACACTTGAATTAATGGCGTCCCAATCCCAGGCAAATGGCATCCAATCCATTCTACCTCTTCCAACCAGCAATACAAAGTAATGAAAACTTGTTGCCTGAGTCCTTTCTCATTAGCTCTGGAGATGAAGATTGAAAATAATTCTTTGGTTGTATTTATTAAGTTTATATGATCCGCTTTCCAAGAAGCATTTAGAACAAACAGTGAGTTATAGCGAAAACCAATGTGAGCGAGCAATAGACTCAAATTAGAAGAGGTAAAATTAAATTTTCATGTATCATAAATGAAATATCCATTAGGGACTTCTCAATGACCTTCAGGTTCAGCAAATTCTGTATTAAAACTTCCAGCCTGAAAGATAGGAATGCTGGGCTCGACAACATGCATGGCAGGTACTGTGGAGGAAAAGGCCCAGCCAGCCACAGTAAACAAATGTAACTAGTTTTGGAGAAATGCTATTGACAGTAAAATTCTAATTTTACTCCAGCTCCCAGAACAGATGTACCTCTGAGTCCATAGACTGCAATACTTAACTGCAGCTACTCAGCTGTGACCTTCAGCCCCAGGCTCACTGCAATAAAATTTTCATGCAACCATATGGAAGAATATTTTAATAGAGATTTACTGTCAGTAACTGTCCCAAAGGAGCAAATAAGGAAGCTGTAACATATTGCGTACAGTAAATCAAGGGGACTTCAATGGAAAAACGAAACCTCCCGGAGGCAAGCATCTTTAAAATTACAGGCAACACTTTGTACAAATATGTGTACAAAGGACTAGATATGCACTCAGTTAAGTAGCTCAAAATGGTTTCGATTTGCAGATATATTTATTTAGAATTTATTTATTGGATTTTATAAGTGGCAAGCACTTACCTGTCAGGGCTGAATGCCCATGTATCCCCCTTCCCTGGGGCAAAACGGAAGTGAGGGAGGGGTGACTTTAACTGAAAGTCTTCCCCAACCAGGGACTATGGCAGGCAGCATAAATTGCACCCTCTCTATGGCCAGGTTTACTTCAATTTAGGATGAGGTATTAAGCACAGGGACAAAATATTCCCTTAGCCAGTATACAAACAACACTGAATGAGCTATTTGAACGGTTAAAAATTCAGCTTAAACAATAAATGGGGACACGTGTTGATTAAAACTCCCCATGGAGCAGAATGCGTTCAGAGTCCCTACATGAGTCCTTGATTATGTTTTACCCAACATTTTTGCGTGTAAAAATGTCTCCTTTTTTGTGAAGCTATAAAATGGCAATCTTCGTCTAAATGGGTCTTGGGCTCGTTGGATTCAGTAAATCAGATCTCGTACCCTTCTCCTGACCCTGTATTTATTTGGAGACAGGAGTCCACGGCACAGAGCCACAGGTGAGCCAAGAAGGAGGGAAGGAGCCTGAGCATGTCACCTACACGGCTCCACGCTTCAGTTCACTTAGTTACCACCACTGCACCATTTCCTTGCTCGGCTTCAGCCCTTACTGTTAAGAGCATTTCAGTTTCAGATATTTGTTTCCTGAGGGCAAACAAGCAGCCATCTCCCCCTCTACTCAACTGATGGAAACTCTAATGCGAGGGGCAGTAATTCAGAGATAAATAGACCGAACACTGCCCGTGACAGTTCATATTTTATGGTGGAGAGAAAGCCTAAAACTAAAAAACCCTTGTGTGGGAGGCATAGCACAAATGCTTCATCCATGGTACATAATGAAGGAAGATGTCTTGGCATCAAACTGAAAATCAAAATATCCAAGTGACCGTGAATAGGAGAATCGGGTGATAAATCTTTATGTTTTGCTAAATGCCCGTGGGTTGTCACATTTGACAATGAGGAATAACAATAGAAGAATTGTCATATCTGATAAATGTGTCTTAGGCATTCCATTCTTCTGTGGAAGTGGTCCCAATTACTATAAAACACAGGTAACACGCACGCGGGTACAGATTCAAAAACAGGTTAGGTTACACACTGAGAGTGAATTATCTTGACTAATCAGAACCTGGTTGGAAACTGTCATACAATAGGAAAAAAGCTTGAGACGTTAGTTCATGCTATCAGATTAATGTATAAATCATGTTACATGGCTAACGATGAGTTCGTTACCCACCGATTTTCCCAGTGTTTCAATTACTGTACTTTTTCCGCAGTTGGATATTGTATTCTCCGGACTCTTTAATGATACTCTATTTCACATTGAAATTGAAGTTGAAACTAGAAATCCTCCTCAAAACATGTGGGTTTGGGGATACAAATGTATGCATGATATGTGCAGCTTGTTTCTTTGAGAGAAAGGCTGATTGGGATGAATCTCCAGAGATCTTGCATTATTGGGCTGTAACCATGTTAGGAATTACTCTTTTTGTCTTTATAAGGGATAGAATGGGCATGTAAAGACAATTTTTGTCTGTGTTTAATTTCGTGAATTTACCAAGAACGGTGAGTCATGTCTTACTTTTTTGATCCCATCTCTAAAACAAGTGATGTCAGAATGCTTACTCATTAAAGGCATATTTCCCTCCATCTCCCGGAAGGCTCAATGACCTTGGCTAACTCTGTACCCAAAGTTTTTGGTAATCTTGGGCAGTATAGCTTGTCCCTCTCCTCTTCAACCCACTCTCTATTCTGGCAAGTTGGTTTTCTCTTGACCTCCACAGATTCTATATTTAATTTGTCACACCCTCAGGTCACATGACTCCAGGATAAAATTATTTTCCTTCCTCTGTACCTCTCCAAAACTTAGCTTTTGTTTAAGACTGTTCAGAGCTCCACATACCCAAAGAATTCTATCAAACTGCTCTAAGCCCATCACAAAATGCTAAAGGCCAAGTCATTTTCTACTGCGTAGCTAATACATTCTGAGACTATTAATAATTGTTTAATAAATACCCATTGATAATTGATTTCTTGATCTTTTGACCTTCTTTTATTTCTTTTCACCACTTTGCCATTTACTTCAGACTTGGACTTCTCCCAGAGAACACAAAAGAATGTATTCTGAAGAAGTTTTTATTCTTATTCCTTCCACTGGGAACATGGTAGAAAGTAATCATTACTTAATGTAATTTTCCACATATAGACATTGTTTTACAAGCTACAAATAATGTGAATAAAATGTAACTATATACCCAACAAACAAACAAAATCTCCCAAATTAAAAGCAATATACAGCTGGGATGAATAAAATAATTTGTTAATTAGGAAAGTATTCGTGATAGATAGCAAGCTCCTCACAGCTGGAACTTATCAAACAAAGACTAACTCAAGAATCTGGGAGACAGGATTTCCATAAAGAATGGGAGATTAGGTTCAATAAATCTGGGGTCTCTTCCAAATCTGAGATTCTATGATAATTGTCTGAATTTAACCAATTAAGAAAATGATTTTAGTAGTCTTATGAGGTAAGTTTTTTATATTCCAAATATTTTAAAATTATAGAGGGAGTTAGGAGATTAATTTTTTAAAAAATCTGAAAATAACAGGTCATAAATTGATTGACTTACTAAAGTCAAAAGAATGGTTTTTTAAAGTGGTATGGGCATGTGGACCTAGCCACAAAGTACTTTGAAATCAATCTTATTCTTAGAACATGTATCTACAGTTTAATTAATTTGTACATGTAAATGGGATGGCTACTGTGCACATTTTAATAAACAAATATTTATGTGCCCGTTGGTCTTGTCAATTTTCCTGTGATGTGTTAACCTTGGGTATGTAAAAAGAAGTAGTGAAATGTATTGCCCTCTTGGGAGTCCAGAGAGCTGTGCTAGTGCTGTGGTCCTCTACCAAGGTCAGGAAACTTATCTTTGCATGGTCATACTTTTAGACATACAGAACTGATCTTTCACAAACAGGCACCAATGCAGACAAACCCAACTACAGACCTTCCGCATTTGCTCTTTTTATTTGTTACCTGAATTTTACTGGTTGCTATATCCCATTATCTAGAATTTGGGGATATAAGATGCTTGGGTTAAGTAAACAAAACATATAATGACTATCATTTCTTTTTCATTTAAACTTAATTTTTTAAAAGATTTTATATATTTATTAGAGAGAACACAAGCAGGGGGGGAACAGCAGGCAGAAGGAGAGGGAGAAGTAGATTCCACATGGAGCTTGGAGCCCGATGGAGGACTCAATCCCAGGACCCTGGGATCATGACCTGAGCTGAAGGCAGATGCCTATCTGACTGAGCCACCCAGGCGCCCCTCTTCTCCGTTTTAATGTAATCTTTAGATATGTGTCCACAGAAACCATGAAATTTTGTCTTATCGTTATTTGGATTTCTGTGTTGTCAGGGTGTAATGATTTTAAGAATAGGGGTGAAGATGTACTTATCTGAAAACTGTACAGTTGTGTACACATGCAGTATACATATGTAAGACTTGGTAAAACTTCATTAATTTGTAACAATTTAGGAAAGTTTTAGTTAGAGGATCCTTAAAAATTAATTCAGCACAACTTCTTTCAACCAAATAGAATGATATACTTTCTGCTTTATCAGTGTCTTTGAAGCAAGTATATTTGTTGTTTACAAGTACAAAGGTGCTTTGAAAGTGTTTGAAAGGAGTTTATTCAGTAAGGCTAATGCTGTAGATGGAATTATTTTTGCTCTTTGCTCTTCTAATTGGGAAAGCAGATTTTTTTCCCTTGGAAATGTAGGAAACTTCTATCTTACCTGAAAAAACACACGATTTTTGAATTAGTAATGTATTTGAATCAAAACTTTGTTACATATTAAGAACATCTGGAGTAAATGTGGTTTATAGTTATAAACCCAGGTATATATTATGGTTAAATGGAACGTATTTTGGTAAAAACTAGTCTAATTCCTTCTGAATAATTAACACGCATCTACTTAGTTAATTGGTTCAAGTTTCCCGACTCACAGTTCAATGATGCGTTTTTCATGAACTTGTTGGATATTTTCATCCCACCTTCTTTTATCCAGGATCATCCATAAATGTCCCGAGACACAGCAGAGGGCCAAGAATGGCATGGTAGGCAAAAGACAGAGGCTCTGAGTCCACAACTGGATTTCTGTTTGGACACTTAAGAAGTGACATCAAGAGCAGCAACCTAGCCTACTGCACTCATGGTGAGGTAAGGAGATCCCAACCATAACTATGAAATAACCTTGGCCTCTCCTGAAGTAGGCTATTGGTTCAATCCAATGTAATGGTGGTGTTGTTAATATTCTTATCCTTGATGTGATTATAATTATTTGATATAATTATTCTAACTAAAATCACTCATGCACAACTCCCTTGTGTGGGGGGAAGCAGCCAGTAAAAAGCATGAAATATTTATCTGTAGTGTGGTTTTAGTTTCTCTCCTTACCCTCTTGTAGTTAGCTGCCCGAGTCTTATTCAGTGTGACAGAAGATCATCGTAGAGTCTGGGAGGAAGCAATAAGATAAACTGCCCAGGTTTTGATGAGGTATGAAGCGTCCTGTCACATTTCAGGGTGAAATTCATCTTCAACAAGATTTCCCCCCGACCCCCCACCTCCACCATTTCACAGCTTGTATTCCCAGAACACGAGTATCAAGATTTCATTTGCCTTGGAGCCCTTCCAGAAATTAACAGCGTTAAGAAGAACCATTCTATTAAGTCAGGATGGTGTCCAATAAAAGCAATGAATGATTGGAAAATGGACCATTTTAATGCTTTTCAGTAAAACCATCGTGAATGTTCTTAATTATGCAATTCCATCCTTCCTGTGTAATTGGCTCATTTGATTTTTTTTTTTCCCTCTCATGGTATAGAATAATCTGAATTAGGGGTCAGGGACTTCTAATATTATTATATTTGACTAATATTTTAAGATGATGGGGCAAAATATGTAAAAATGTAATATGATTTGGATCCCCTAGACAACCAACAAGTAAGTGTAAAGGCTCATAGGATTGACGAAAATGGAAAAATAATTGTACCCTTCAGAGGTATCTAAACTCCATTTGCAAATATAGAGCACTCCATTTTTAAAAGCTTTATTCCTTTGGTTTTGAATAGGTAATATAATCACGTGATTCAAAATTCAAGAGGTACAAAAGGGCAGATAGTGAAACATCTTCCTCCTTGGCATCCAAAGCAACTAATGTTATCAGGTGTGCGCGATGCTCTCAGAGATATCTAATGCATATTCAAACAAATTTGTGTAAACTTTCATTTATTTTTCTCTTATTTGTATGCACAGTAGCACTATCTACTAAGATTTTATATATCACCATTCAGTCCAAGTGCTAGGGATCCAGTAGCAAGCAAAGCCAAGTCCTTTTGGGAAGCTTACACTTTCATGGTGGGAAGCAGACAAAAGGCACCAAACAAGATAGTTTTAGATCTTGAGTGTTTGACACTGACCTACAGGGAAGGGGGTGCTGGTTAACTGAGGTCATAAAGGCTCACCAAGAGGAAAATTTAAAAGGTAGAAATCACTTTTTAGCTTTTGCATTAATCTGGCTAAATATCTGGTTAAACCCAATAATTTACCACAATGTAGCCCCACAAAACATATATATGGAGACATGGGATTTGCCATACAATTCATCAATATGCTGACCCTTCAGAGTAATGTCTTGATCCCAGATTTCAAATTCATGTTCACCACTGCCTGACAATGCTCAAAACCACTGTGCTATACTCATCTTGCATGACAGAAGCTACAGATAGGAGAGGCCCTAAGAAATTCACTCCCAGATAAAAGATTTCATGGAATGTCTACCAAGAGCCTGGGACCATAACATTGACAGCTGCTTCTCATCTGTACTCACTGTTCTGATCATATTTTAGTCATTCTGCAAAACCAGCAATTAGATAGGGAGGTTAGACTCTTCTCTTATTGTGGTCAGTGTGCCAAGAAAATTGAAATGGAAGGAGAGGGCAGATTGCTAAAATAAGTATTCTGAAAGACAGTTGGCATGACAGTGAGACCAGTAGAAATTCATAGGCCAGTCGTTTAAACTGAATATCTGGTTAAAAAAGTTTAAAAAAAATCTGTGCACATTTAGACATTTTCAAAAATCCTAACTTTTGTCCTGAGATATCTTGGATACTAACCATAACTGGTTACTGGGTTAACTTTTTCAATTTCCTTCCAGATGTGCAATATAATGTAGAAGTGTCCCAAGATAGCTACTTGTAATTTTCCTACAGGTGTGCGAAAACATCTATTTTCATTTCTCTAAAATAATTGAGGAGTTCTCTGGTTAGTTTAGATATGTTGGTTACTTCTAAGAGTGACAAAATACATACCGATTGAGGTTTGGATTTCTGCCAAATGCTGAAACTCCTGAAAGTGATTCATTATTTGATGGCACAGAAATTACTCTAGATCTCTATTGAAATTCGGTCATCATTATGGGCATCAATTATCATCATATTGTAAAATAGATATAAAAGGCAAAGGAGATTGGATAAATTTTGAGGCAGCTCCTCCCTCTTCTCCCCCAACACATGACATGTAAGGTGGGGAGGGCGTGCCCTTTTTTTGGATCCTTACAGCAACTTGTATATTTCTATTTCTTATAGGAATGGATGGAAAAAAATCTCTTCCCTCCCACACAGGTCTTAGTCCGTTCGGGCTGCTATAACAAAATACCCCAATCTGAGTAGCTAATAAACCACTGACGTGTTCTCACAGTTCTGGAGACTTGGAAGTCCAAGGTCATGGTGCCAACAGATTCAGTGTCTAGTGAGGGCCAGCTTTCTGGTTCACAGATGGCTTTTTGCTGTGACTGGAGGGGGCTAGGGACCTCTCTGGAAGTCCAAGGTCATGGTGCCAACAGATTCAGTGTCTAGTGAGGGCCAGCTTTCTGGTTCACAGATGGCTCCTTCATGTGGTTGGAAGGGGCTAGGGACCTCTCTGGTATGGTATTAGGGGTGCGGCCTTTGGGAGGTGCTTAGATATGGAGCATGAAATGATCCTGCTATTAGACTGTTCTTAGATGATTCCACTTCAGCAGGCCCTTTCCGGTGAAAGCAAGTGGACTTTTATTTGATATTACTTTTGTATCTACTATTAGATCCTATGCTCCCACATCTAAATGGAGAGGGGCAGCTCAAACAGTTGTAGAGATGGAGAAATGCAGATTTGTCTAAGGCTGCCCAGAATCGGAGGAACGAAAGCCACCCTGACATTAACTTAGAGTTCCTTGCACAGGATCAGATGGTCTGGGAGCTGGGCCAGAAAAGTGAGCCCCTGGAGAATTTAAATTCCCTGAAGGTGTGATGCAATGCCTGCAGATTCCGTCTAATGGCACTATTCCAATTCTCTGTGAAAGAGGCAAGGAGCAGTGTTAGTCACTGCCCTCTTTGCAGGGCTACTGCTTCTCAGGAGAAAGGCATCTTCTCTGTTCGGGCCTTCTCTGTCCGGTCCTAGGATGGTGTCTGGTCCCCAGCAGTGGCACTGGAGCTGACTTTGTATTTGTGGTTCTCCATGGAGTGCTTTAGGTTATTGTTGTCCATGGACACATTCAATTTCTCCAGTACAGCAACAGCAGGTTCTTCTCCCTGCCCCCACTCGGTGGAGCTGGCCCACAACCAATTCCAAAATTAACATTTGTTTGCCAAATATGCACAGCTGTAATCAGCCTGCTGGTGGTTTGCTGCCTAGCCTGCCACCTGCCAGCTCCCTTTCCAGAGAAAAGGGGGGAAGAAAGAAGCTAACTGAGGACAAAGTTCAGGCAAAGATTTAGGATCTCTCTCCATGTCTTTGCTGCCCTCTGCCAAACTCTCTAGTTCACCCCCAAAGAGCACTGCAGATTTGCTTATGGTTTAAATAGCAGTGGGGCAGAGATATTGCTTTATGTTTTCCAAATGGCAGAAAGCAACATACTGGTTTCTTCTCAAAGATTAAGGGTTTGTTTTTGTTTGTTTGTTTGTTTTTTGTTTGGCTAGGGGGAGGGAGTTGTTTACAGAAGACTGGGTCAAACCATTCCTGTTATGATAGTTATCTAGACAAGAGAGGAACAGACCCACTTTCATTCAGGATGATACATGTTATATGGGAAATGAACCACCCCACAGTTTTGCTGCCTGGAAGTGGAAGAAGGGGAAAACTGCTCGTGGTTGAAGCTTGGCAGAACACAAAATCCAAAGAAACTTCTGGAAAGTTTTCTTAAAACATTACCAATATTTTTTCACTTGCCTGCGGTCATTTCCTGTTATCTTATAATCCATTGTTTTCTAAGAGAAACTTCATAAAAGAAAGTCTTTTTTAATAGCCCGACTAAAGCTAGTGTGATGAAAACAATAAAAATTCTTGTTTGAAAGTGATTCTTTCTCTATGTCTAGGACAGCCAGGGGAATAAGATAACATAATGTGCAGCAGCCCAGTACTTATGACTGCCAAGGCCAAGTGAAATTTGAAGGTCCAGAGTTTCAAAAGCATCATACGCAATTTTAAACCCAAAAGGCTTGCTCCAATGGGGTCCTTCTGGAGTAGAATCTTCATCTAGTTGTAGGATCCACTTCTTGCCATTCACCAAGTGCTTGCATTTTTCTTGAAGCTTACAGCATCCATTCCACTTTTTTCCCCTGTCTTCAAGTGCTGCCTTTTTTTTTTTCCCACTCTTCTCTTCAGGTTCTAGATTATTCATGTTTTGCTCTGTTCAATAAGTAATTATTTTTGGTGCGGGAAAATGGAAATAGCCAAGAGGAAGATGGAGGAAAAAATCTGGGCAGAAAGATGGATTTTTTAAAATAATCTCTAATATGACAGGAAGGAAGAATAGAGACTATTCTGAAAATCCTAAACTTATTAGTTTGAACTACTGCTCCCAAACCGATGTAGAGTCTCAGTCTTTTTCAGCTCTGTGAACATGGAAAGCAGAATGTATTAGTAGGAATATGAGAACCCTGTACAACAACCTGGCCAATCTTACTGCTTCATTGAGTCCTTCATGTTTTGAGGAATCTCTTCATAAATTGACAGCCACTGCTAGCTAAATCGTTAAAAGGAGAGGAGGAATCTCTAGTCTTTTTGAGTCAGCCGGATATTCTGTAGCAGCCTAATAAGGTGAAGTTGCCTTCTAGACTATAACCTGCTAATGGGACTTTCTCTCTATGACACAGATCAAGACTCTTCTAGAGCTCTGTTTCTTAATTCCCTCACTTAGTCTTGCAGGCGCTCTCTTGACTTTAACTTACCTTTCCAGGCTTTTTTTGACTAACCCTCCCAAGCATTCCCCATTCCCGAGGGATGATTTATCATTTCCAAAATACATCCTGGTTCTCTTGCCCAAATATCTCTGCCCACCATTTCTCCTTTGTCTGGGAATACTATAAATATTCTTTTTTATCTTTTATTTATTTATTTTTTATTAACATATAATGTATTATTTGTTTCAGGGGTACAGGTCTGTGAGTCATCAGTCTTACACAATTCACAGCACTCACCATAACGCATACCCTCCCCAGTGTCTATCACCCAACCACCCCATCCCTCCTACCCACCTCCCCCCTAGCAACCCTCAGTTTGTTTCCTGAGCTTAAGAGTCTCTTATGATTTGTCTCCCTCCCCAGTCCTATCTTGTTTAATTTTTCCCTCCCTTCCCCCAACGAGCCCCTACCCTGCCTCTCAAATTCCTCATGTCAGAGAGATTATATGATAATTGTCTTTCTCTGATTGACTTCTTTCTGTCAGCATAATACCCTCTAGTTCCATCAATATCATCACAAATGGCAAGATTTCATTCTTTTGATGGTTGCATAGTATTTGTGTGTGTGTGTGTGTGTGTGTGTGTGCACGCGTGCCACATCTTCCTTATCCATTCTTCAGCTGATGGACATCTAGGCTCTTTCCACAGTTTGGCTATTGTGGACATTGCTGCTATAAACATTCAGGTGCATGTGCTCCTTTGGATCACTACATTTGTATCTTTAGGGTAAATACCCAATAGTATTTGGGTATGACCCAGCGATTGCTGGGTCATAGGGTAGCTCTATTTTCAACTTTTTGAGAACCTCCATACTGTTTTCCAGAGTGTCTGCACCAGCTTGTGGAATGCTATAAAAATTCTATTCACTGAAATGTTATCTCTCTTTAATTAAAATATAATTAATAGATAACATTGTATTAATTTTAGGTATACAACATGATTTGATTTATGCACATAGTGCAAATCTTTAACTTGTGAAACAATCTGCAATCCTTTCAGATGGACATAATCCCTTATCTTTGGTGCCACAAGCCTTTCATAGCACTTATGCTATCCTGGCATGTTAGGCTTTAACTAGTGTGAATGATTTTCTTCTGCTAAGCAGGTGGCTCACTGAGAGAAAGTTCCACAGTAGCCTTTCTCACCCTTGTATCTTCCAATCTCCCTACCACAGGGCATGCTGCATTCACTCCATACATATTTGTTAAATTAAATTGAATGTGATAAAAATATTGTTAATGATCATATAGGAATGTTCAAAGAGCATAACACACCTGCCCCCTTCCCCTTCCTAATTAAAAAAAAAAAAAGCGAGAGAGAGAGCATCATACAGAAATATATTGCTGGGAGAATGAGAAGATTAAAAACAAGGGCATTGAAGGACTCAAGAGACACAGAAGGCAACTCTCCCAAGACAGGAAAAAAAATAAAGGAGAAACCAAAAAGAGAAGGAAAATTATAAGCTTTTCAAAACATAAAGTGAACTTCTCTCTAGCCTTCCAGTAGGCTTAGAAACGATTTTTTGAGGGGGATTTGGGGGCTGGACTATCTGAGTGAGAAGCACCCATGTCATCTTCTTCTATGGTAACAGAATGTTCCATAACCAGAGGAAGACGCAAGCTGCCAGGATACCATTTGGTGATGTGGGGTAGCCACCAATCACAGAAAGGATCCAAGGGCCACCTGTAGCAGATTTCTCACAGGAGGGAACTGCAAAGCATGAACTGAAGCATAAAGCAGCACACCTCAGGCTTTTTAAGTATCTTAGGTAAATGGTTTTACAGACTGAGGTGGGCAAGGAATTTTTCAAAGTTGACCAGACACAATTTATAGATATTATATCTAATATTAAATTTACATTATTAATATTAATACTTATAAAAATATCATATAACATATAAATATTTATGGAGCCACAGAGGTGGTGAGGGATAGAAACAGTGAAAAACATGGACACCATTTCTTACCCCTTCCTTCATGGAACTCCTCTGGTTGCATTTGTCACATAGTATTTTCTTTCAATCAATCTTGTTATAAATTAATAGTAAGGGAACTGTATTTCAAATATTCCAAGAAGTTCCAGGAAAGAAAATATGCCACCAATCAACATTCTATAAAATTAATCACCTGGGAAAATTAATGAAATTGTGCTTGCATATAGGTGTTACTTGTAAAAAAAATTGTGAATTCTGCCCCTTTTATTGAAAATTAGATGTATATTTTTACTTCTTTCTAAGAACAGCTGAGAGTGGGATCGAGTGGATTCTACCACCAAAGTTAAGTGGCTTCAAAAGTCTCCAACTAAAAAGAAAAGTCTCCAACTGCCAGGTTTGTGGTAGGGCAGCCCTGCTTTATTTAGTCCCGGGGATTCTCTGTTTGGGGCCTGAGGGAGAAAGACAAGCCATGGCTGTCTGTTTTCCATACTGTGATTTATTCCTTCATCTGACAGAGGCCCAGCTCAGTACCTGGAATATAGTAGATGCTCAATAAATATTGGCTGTATTCATGAATAAGTGGCAGCCCTTTAATTAAGAAAACAGAAGTGTGAAGTTTATAAATGTACACAGTTGTTGGGTTGGTTATAGGTTAGCTACCCTCAGGAGAGAAAGCCATAGGTCTTTAGCAATTAAATACTATGGGGAAGAGAAATTTCTGCTCCTAGCATTTATAATTTAAAGGCTGTTGCTCAAAGCGTATTGAGGATAGGCTATCACAGGAGCATTATTATATGATCAAAAATATGAAATGATTATTATATGATCAAAAATCAGATACAATCCCTAACTTTTGCATTCAGAGTGTTTTTTGTTTTTGTTTTTGTTTTTCCGGAGGAAGAGAGAGAGAATGGGAGAGAGAAGAGAGAGAATCTTAAGCAAGCTCTATGCCCAGCTGGGAGCCCTATGTGGGCATCAATCTCATGATCCTGAGATCCTGACCTGAACTGAAATCCAGAGTGGGACGCTTAACTGACTGAGCCACCCAGGTGCCCCCAGAGTGCTTTTAAGGGGAGTTTACCAGAATGCATGAGAGGTTCCTACTCAGGAATAGAATCTGTGCTGTTGGGGAGGGCTCAAATCTTATTTGCTAGAGTTGTGGGTCTTTGGGAAAATCTCCCTTTCCCTAGGTCATCTGAAACTTTCCAAGACTTCTAACATTTCCATCTTCAGTCACTATCACTTCAGCCCAACCAATAACATAAGAAAGACAAAATTTGGTAAATATTATCTGGATATTTCAAACCACAACTTCACCTATCTGAATAACCCTGGAAGAACTGTGTGTTTGCATGCATGATCCAAACAAAGGCCATTTCTTATGCTGTTGCAGATACTGACTCTTTCCCAGTTTCCAGAAGCCTAGGGAGTAGAGCAGGGGAAGCCCTCATGTAAAAGTAGGGAAAAGCTTTTGAGCAGAGAGTTCAGGATTATAGGAGTATCTTTTGGTAAAAACACCAGAATTCAAGATGTGTAATTTAGGCAGCTTCATTCTTTAGCATTCTAGTTGCTTAGTGAGAATGCTTATCTTCTTAGAACGTGTTCTCTACTTTCAGTTAGGTGATGCATTTTGTAGACAAGTAACACTGAAAAGAAAATACCAGTTTCTTTGCACTTAGCAAGTATTTCCTGGTGAATCTTTGTGCTTTGAGAGGCTTCCCACATCATACCCCCCCAAGTTTTCTTACTTTCATTCTACCTGCAATCATGGTTGGATTAGTTCAACATATACTTCTTAGTTTCTAGAGTGTTTTAGCTAGCATTCTAGGCATGAAACACAAAGATTCATAAAACAACCCCTGCCCACTGATAATTTCCAATCTAATAGGGAAAACAGCTGTATTGCCAGATGACTTTAGATTATAAACTACTATGAAGGAGGTTCCAACCTGGGGTGCTTTCTCTAGTTTGCAGCTACAGATATTTGCCTAGAGGTAGGTGTTATCACATGCTTTCTTGTACCTCTTTCTTTTCTCCCTGATTGTTTTTGGACTCCTTGAAGGCAGTGTCCCTGTGTTTGTTACTTCCCTGCTCCCCTCCTAGATGACATTCTCAGTAAATGCTGATCTGAACAACTCTGGATCCATAGTTGACAATGCAGTCACTTTCTTATTTGCTTTTTAGCATCAAAAGTTTTTGCATTTAGTTTTTGCATTTTAGATTCTGAAGTCACTAGGAGAGAGAAAAGGGGACCCCCAAACTCAGATTATTAGGAAATTCATTATCTAGCATTATAGTTGTACCTTTTCTGAAAGACCAATCTTTCGAGCTTTGTGGAGCCTTAATTTAGAGGTACTATTGACTGTTCATTACCACGAGGTTGCTCAAGTGGCGAAGAGCATGTGTGGTGTTTAATGTAATCTTAAACATTACTATCTACGGTAAATCAGGAAGGGGGCACAAGCGTTAGAGTTGCTGTTTAATGATGTATGAAAAAGCTGCTTGGGAAAGTGCACCATTAAGAAAAGCTGAAACCAGCACCGAACAATGACCTGATAATATATTGAGACCTCGTGGCCAAGGCCAGGTCTCCTAACTTGGAAAGTGACGAGTGTCAAGTGCCCTTGCAGAATAAAGAAACTAAGGGAAATCCATGGAGGCAGAGGAGTGGAGGGAATGCTGGGTTGGAAAAGGAATGAGAAAAGACTTGTACCAGCATGGGCTCATGTAGTCTCTTCCTATCCAGGCTGGTCATGGCTTATTTTTAAATCCCCTTTCTTGTGGATCCACAAAAAACCCCCACAAACTTAGAAAATAAACAAAAATGCTAGTCAACAAAAGTAATCTGTACTAGTTAGAATGACACATGGTAAGCCAGTCTTGAATCCTTCAAAGAAACACCCAAAGCTAAATTACTATTAGTTTTCTGCTTTGACAAAGACAAGCTAGTAATTGCAATATCTTTGGTTTAAAATGCTTAATGCAATAGGAGATAGAAAACTTACCTCTATAGTTCTAATGGGAGGCTAAGCTTTAAGTTTAGAAATGATGGTGGATTTTATGTCCTCCCAGGAAGATTTTATTGGTTTAAAAAAATTCTTTATTGGTTTAAAAAAAATTCTTTAAGAATTTATAGAGTCTGCAACCTGTTTGTTTAGTAGAAAGAGAGTTTCAAGGTCTATTTTTCATAACTTCTACCTAATTGATCACACTTACTGTCTGGTGAGTTATAGTCTTATGGACTGCCAAAAATGAGTATTTCTATCCATATGAATGGACTGTAAGTCCATGACAGAGTATGCTCCAGATCTTACAAGGACATCTCTTAGTAGACACAGCTAGTCAGTTAATTTGAACTCACTGAGGAGCATGCTTCCCAATCCTGAAACACTTAAAACAGGGTTGGTGAGAATAGACATAACTACATGCAGAATGATTATTTAGAAAGATGTGTCGAGAAAGTGAATGCTTTATTTTTTTTTCTTTTTCCAAATGAACTATACTGATGAGAAAATATGCTAGCATGGAGGGAAGGAGTTCTTCAGAGAAGTTGGAAGTGAAATTGGTACTGGCTCTGGAAGAGCGAACTTCTGAAGGGAGGGAAAGAAACAGAAGGTCATGCCAAATGAATATAATAAGCCTGAGAACATGGGCAAAGGGATGAGGCTCAATACGAGCTCAGGAAACAGGAACCCTACATAAATCTGGAGCAGGCAATATGCGCGTGTTGAACGACTGTTCACTGTAGAGAGAGGCATACGTTAGCACAAGATCGTGATCACCTGATATGTCAGGGTAAGGATTTAACATTTTACCCAAAGTCCAAGCTATTACCTCTCGCTAAGGTGTTTCAAGATTTCATCGCTTAATAGCAGTGGAATGTTTAAATTTTTTTATGTCAAAGGTTGAATATCGACCCCTATTTTGAATAGTTCTCTACAATATAGATAGAACATTTAAATCTTTGTACTTTTTGTCACTGTAGATATCAAGTACATTTTTATTTATTTATTATTTGATTAGGCTAACTTTAAAAAACTATTTATTTATTTATTCTCATTTAAATTCAGTTAACATATAGGCTGACTTTTAAATAGTTCTATTTATTAAGTCTGGTCAAATCTGTTGGCAGAGATGGAAATGAGTTTGGATGCTTCTGTGAAAAGAAGATGTTAGGGTGCCTGGGTAACTCAGTGGGTTAAGCCTCTGCCTTCAGCTTAGCTCATGTTCTCAGGGTCCTGGGATGAACCCCTGCATCAGGCTCTCTACTCAGCAGGGAGCCTGCTTCCTGCCTCTCTGCCTACTTGTGTCAAATAAATAAATAAAATCTTAAAAAAAAGAAAAGAAAAGAAGATGTTGGAGGGAGGTTCTTGGGTAGAAATCCCAAGAAGAAAGGAATAGGATACTGTGGACTTTATTTTCTATATTTATTTTATACCACAACTGAATATCATTAGTAAGTGGGCCACATAAAAGAAAACTCTGATTGTAAAGTATTCTATGGAAGAACATTGTTCTGGCAGAGCTGAAAAGACTCCAAAGTATAGTGTCCACTGTGTATGAGACTCAAAAGCACAATTAACCAAATCCTTATTTTGTTCTACATTTTAGTCATCCCCATGAGGATGTTGACTTTAAAGGAAGGGCTGTTTTATTTTACTCTTAATACCTAAACTGAGCCAAATTTTTGGTGCTTAGTCTGTTAGAAAGTAGCTGATGGACATCAAAGAATATATAACATTAGGTAATCAAAGAGCTTGAGTTATTTCACCCTGAAAATTAAATGGAAGCTTGTAACCTTGACTCACGCATAAGGCATCCTCAGTTGAGGAACACAATTGAAGGAAGTGCTTACATCCCATAAAGCTCGCAGATGTTACACAAATTCAGCCTGTGTAAGTCCCGTGTTGTGTTTGCCACCCATGTTAGCCATCTTTTATGTTCACAGAGCTTAAGTATCTGATGCTTGCTCCCTGTGCAATAGTTATTTCAGGAATAAGACTATTTATATATTTCCCTGGGATGCTGATGGAAGCTAAAATCAGTGGCTAGTTTGTACACTTGAAAATCCAAAACTATCAACCTGAAATATCAATATTTTTCCTACTCCACTCTTCTTGCCAAGCTCCCTTCTCTCCTTCCCTCTTCTTTTCCTCCCTCCCTTTCACCTCTTGTCACTCCATTGTCTTCTTCATTTATCCCTACCCCATCCCATTATGGACTCCACCTCAGAGAAGAAAGAGAATGAGCCCCACTTTTTTTCAACATCGAGGGCCAGTTGCTCACATTGTGGTGTAAACATCACTGAAAGGGAAGATTGCAACTCACTCTCTACCTCTAGGAAACTTCGTATCAGGCAATTTTCATATTCCAGAGTTTGTCTTTTAATGTTTTCTAGCCTGATTCCATCTAAATCCATGGAAATCATAAGTCCACATAGCCCGTGGACCTAAAGAGTAAATTTTTCATCTGAACTCTCTTCTATAAAATCCTTAACCTCCTAAGTGCCTAAGCTATATTTGGATGCGGCTAACGCGACCATAAATCCCTCAAGTTTCACTCAGCCCTTTCCAGTGTTTTTGCGTCTCCTGCCAATCTTTGGGAGGATGTGTTTTATAGCCTCCAGGTCAGCATGCATATCCCAGTGTTTCCTAGTTTCCAAATTGGCACAAAACTCAAGGAGAGCAAGAAAGTGTACAACAGCTACTTATAAAATCTCTTCTAGCCATGTTTCTCCTTAACGCAGCAGCTGAAAGTGTTGCAGACCGCGTTCGCACTTCGCTGCAGAGGGCGTTTGGAGAGGGTATTTCTCAGTGTTCTGCAGTAGGTGCAGTACGTGAGACCTCAGCTATTTTCCAGTGTCGGGGGGCCCCAGGACAATTATCTTTGATAATTCTGGCTCTTTTCTTCCCGTATTATGCTTAGTCTCCTTTCTAGGGATCCCTTTTAAAAAGGAAATTAAATATATAGGAATGTTTTTAACATATTTCAGAAAGTGGTCTGTCTATTTTGTTAAATATTTGTTACATAGGAAAAAAAGTGTTTTAATCCTATTGTTTTGACTCGGAGCCTTATCAAGAAGATCTTAGGTTTTTCCATATTTGTACCTTATTTCTTTAAAAAAGAAAAAAATTTGCAAGCCCAGTGCTGTGCTTTATTTGAGTCACCTAATTTGTTTAATCCTCTTAATAACTCTATGGATAGAGTATTCTTTCTTCCCCCCGTTATGAATGAGGAAACAAAAACTCAGAAAGTTTAAGTAAAGTTGTTCAAAGTCACATGACTCTCACACTGGATGCAGCAGAACTCCAGTCCTGCAGTTCTGATACCAAAGGGTGGGGGGAAGGAGGAGGAGGAGGAGAGGGAGGGGGGAGGGAGAGGAGGAGGTCAAGGAAGGGGAAGGAAGGAGAAAGGAGGGAAAGAAGGAAGGGGAGGAAGGAAGGAAGAAGAAAAGAAAGAAAATGTCTACTCTTTTGGCTTCTTACAAGTATAGAAAGCTTGGGTCAATGTCAGGAAGGTCAGAGGAATAAGGTAGTTTCCTCTGTGTCCTCGCTCAAGGACACAGCAGGACAAGGCAGTGAGCAGGGCTTCCTGAAAGTGAGAAGCTCTTGGGAGAAGTGTTCCCTACCTGTAAATACTCGGTGATATGAAAATTCAGGAGTAGTACAGTCACTCTCAACTAATCAACAAACACGGAGAATCAAGGGAGGGATTGGGGTTCTGACACCCTGAGAATGGTAGAACAGAAGCTGGCAAAGGTGCTGATCCAGCATCCCCTGCCTATGAGCTCTCTTCATTGTCCCCTGTCCTGCCTTCCCCTGCTTCTCTGAATTGGTCAATGAGGATTATCTCATTCAGTGTTCAAAAGAATCTTGGGATAGGTGCTCCTGCAATCTCTTCCTCATAGATGAAGAAATTGGGGGTTAACAAGATCAGGAATTCACCCACAGATCATGGTTTCCAAGCAGTAAAGCTGGATGAGAAGGAGTGGCCAGGCATTAGAGGGGGTGTCCTGGGACATGTGGCTGTCAGTGTTAGAACCAGGACAATCCCAGGCATGCTAGGACTGTCAGTCACCCTAGAATAGAAACTAGTCCTGTCTGACCGCTAAAATTTTTTTTGGCACTGGCCCAGAAGATTTCCCTTGTAACTTGAAGTCAGTGTTAAATTCAATTATGCAGACTAAGAAGGGACGTCTAACCAGTTCCAGGTCTCTCCCAGCCATGGAGAAGGCCTCACATTATCTCTATCCATGCTCCATACACCCTCTCAATAAAGCAATCCCTCAATACCTGTAAATTTATTTATAAATTACATACATAAGTAAATTTCATATAACATAGACACAAAAATTTGTGTTTTAAAAGATGAGATTGACTATGAATATGGAAGTTTTAATACTGTCTTCTCCCTCCCAGTAGAAGATCCTATGAACATTGTTTGGTGCATGCAACTAGTTAGGAGACACCAGACTAACTACTGATTTTTGATCCCAGTTTTCTAGAACTGATTATACAGTGACCCTTTTAGATTATACAGAAAATTGCTCATTTAAATATTATGCCTTTCTGAGCTGGCAGCTGTCTTTTCCAACCCCCAATTAATAATTTTTTGAAACAACCCCATTGATCTAATTGATAGACTTTATAATAAATACATGTGATTAGACTGAGTTAGATTAGATTAAGGTTTTACAATATTTTTTTGAAAACAGGCTCTGCTGTTCAAAATCCAATTCCAAATCCATTTCTCTTTTTTTTTTTTTTTAAGATTTTTATTTATTTATTTGACAGACAGAGATCACAAGTAGGCAGAGAGAGAGGGAGAGAGGGGAAATCAGGCTCCCCGCTGAGCAGGGAGCCTGATGTGGGGCTTGATTCCAGGACCCTGAGATCATGACCCAAGCCGAAGGCAGAGGCTTTAACCCACTGAGCCACCCAGGTGCCCCCAAATCCACTTCTCTTTTTACTACATATATTACGTTCCACCCAGCTAAATATCACTACAGAAATATCTGATGGGCTTATTATCTGAAACTGGACTTACCTCTTGGTGAGTGTCGAGCCCAAAGACACAATCAAGCCAAAGAATAGGAAAAGGAAAGGTTTTACTTCCAACAAGTATATCCCGATATATCGGGATATTTCTCCAAACAATATTTCCTTGGATGAGCACACCGGAAAAGATTTAACTTAGGGATGCAGACATGTTCACGAAGGGGCTTGCACAGTGGGGAATTTAGGAACTGGGATTGGGGCGAAAGTAATTTTGAGGTCCAGGTCAGAGTCACCAGAGCCTGCAAGAGTCAACATCAGCAGTTCTCTGGTTTTGGTTGGTTTGGTATCCGAGTGCTCAAAGGGGTTTAGATCCTACAAAGGTAACTCAAGAATGTTTTGAGAAAGTAGTACTGGTCAGGCATAGATCACAGAATGGCTGGGGGCCCACAATGACTTTTCATTGTTTTTTGTTTATTTAAAATTTTATTTATTTATTTGAGAAAGAGAGAGCAAAAGACAGCACAAGCAGAGGAAGGCGCAGAGGGAGAAGCAAGCTCCCCGCTAAGCAAGGAGCCCGATGTGAGACTCCATCCCAGGATCATGGGATCATGACCCGAGCTGAAGGCAGATGCTTGACTGAGCCACCCACCACCCTACAGTGACTTTTCTTATGGCAGAAAAGCTATCCCTTGTCTTTCTTTTTCTGGGGACCCTTAATGTTTCCTGCTTACAGGCTCACCACTGATCAAAAGCCACTAATGACTTAAATCTATTATCCCTCTGGATCTATTATCCCTCCATCTAACATATGAATTTTAGACAATATTTCTTGAGGGTTTTTAGGAATAACTATAGGAATCACTAGAGAGGTAGGACCAGATCAGGAGGAGAGAGTTTTTTTGTGGCAAGAGAAGACCTCACTTCCTGATCCTTCTGGGGCATCAACCTATTTATTGGTGAACTAGGCCAGATTAAGGATACTTTGCAGGCCATCACTTCTCAAATACAGTGAGATGAGTTCAAATCCTTGCTTAGTACACGCAGGAGAGATGAGTCACTGTCTGAAGCCAAGAACTTAATGTATAATCCCTATTCTGCTATTTATAAGCAGTATGTGTGAGGGTGAGTCCCTTCTGTGAACTCCTCTGAGGTTCTAGAGTCTGTTCTTTTATTAGCACAGTGTTGTTGTATGCTGGGGTGGGGGCAGGGTTGGAGCCTGAGTTAGATCTCATGTTGTATACGCCGATGTGAGGTTTGTGCCAACTGACTCCACTTTTAAACTGGGTTTAATCTCACAAACAATTTCCTTTTTATTCAATGACTGCCTGATGCACATGTGTCTCTACATAGGAATTTTTAGAGCCTTTCCCTTGGGCATGTCCTTGTCTGCCTGCCTAGCCCTGAATTAAATTAATAATTAGCCAAATATAATAATCTGCATATTAACCCCTGAATCATAGGATTGAAAAAAATCCTTGAGAGGCCTTGTATTTTTCCTGCAGGTAGTCTTGCTTTCGCATAGAGAGTCTCTGTATTGAGTATATGCTCTCTTCTTTAGCTAAACAC
Source organism: Mustela nivalis (assembly GCF_964662115.1). Classification (NCBI taxonomy): domain Eukaryota; kingdom Metazoa; phylum Chordata; class Mammalia; order Carnivora; family Mustelidae; genus Mustela; species Mustela nivalis. Next base: position 56,769 of record NW_028135348.1, on the reverse strand, counting down.
TCTCCTCCTCTCCCACAGGTAACACTGAAATGCCATAACCTTCTGAAGCCTACCAGGATTTTCCTGATGACACCCAGTGTCTCGCTATGCATCAGACCTCTTGAGCACAGCAACCTTTTATCCCTTGGGATATCATTATTTTTAGATATTTCTGCTCTTCCCCTAATATCACATGCCTTTCCATTATTGGTCTAGATGTGCCCTCACTCTTGTAAATGTTCTCCCTCTTTCTCTTCCCCCTTATTTCTTACAGATAAACAGGTATCTAGTGTCCCCCTAATTTTAGAATCTGAATTCCTCCTTGACATTATTGACATTTTAAAAATTATTTTAATTCTTATTTAATTATAATAATATTATAATTTAAATTATTGACATTTTTTAAATGCATCAACATGGTATGCTTTTCCTTATAAATAGATAATGCATTGCACTGAAGTCCCCTTCAGTGTTGTGCCTCTAAAACGCCATCCATTATGCCAAAATCTACCTGCCTGATCCCCTCTGAACCACTGAACACCAGACAATGACCCATTCCTAACTCCAAACTAGGAAATCCAAGTATCTGTCCTGCACACAGGTCGTTTGACGTGAGGCGAGGTTGGAGTGTAACTCCCACTGAGTGGGTGTTCTGAAGGTGAGTAGTAAAAGGGATTACTGACCTACTGATGCAGCTCCTAGGTGCCAGTGCAAGAGGCCCTGAAGGACAGCTGAGGATGGGAAGCTCCTGAAAATGATCAGTTTACAGAGTGCTGCCTTTGGGAAGACCAGCCTACGGACCTTCCTCTGCATATTCAAAGGGAAGCGTGAGGAATGTTTCTGGTGGTTGGGATGGGCATAATTCTTCTCTAGAATCTTCAATGATCATGAAGCTGCAATACAGAGATCCTTGGTTCCGTTCATTTACCCATCTCAGGACTTGGGCAGCCTATGATGGAAGCTGTGCCTTGTTACTCTCTTAGTCAAAGCAGGTACTTAATTTTTTAAATGAACTCTACAGAAAAGCAACAAAAAGACCAGCAAATTATGGTTCTTTTTCATTTGCTTTAAGCAATAGCATCATGTAGCCTAATATAGAACAGTCAGAAATTGCCGGAAATTGTCAGAAATTTTGGTCCCAATGGGGACCAAATTTAGAATCAGCTACCATTTATTGAGTACCTGCTATGTGCCAGGCCTGTGTAAGCCCTCTAAGATATAATGGGAGCCATAATTGCCCCTGAGAGTTGTTCTAAGGATGAAGTGACTTATTTCACACAATATTTGTCACCTGATCTGCCCTCATGAACGGTAGCAATTGCTTTGTCCTCATGTCATCCTCCCAAAAAGCTAGTGAGATAACAGGCATCCAGCTCAGGATATCATTTGATATCCTTGACTTCAAGGTCTCATGTGCAAAAAATAATAATAATGCTGCTGAATTCATAACATGTCATAATTAGCATTATGTATTCACATATTATCTTTAATATTCAAATCTTACTTTTAAAGTAAGAATTAGTCTCTCCATTTTAGAGATGACTATTTGAGGTGGAGAGTCCTCATATGACTTGTTCAAGGTCATACATTTATGATGGATCTCAAACCCATCAAGGCTCACTGATGGCTTTAGATGGAAAAGGCAATGTTGTCAAGGTTGTCATTGTAATGGCACTAAATTAGCTTCCTGCTCTTAACTCAAAATATCTTTCCCTTCACCTGACATGGCCTTGCAATCCTTCCCACTAAGGTTACACATTTGAGTTAAGGCATTGGGTTTCCAAACTGTCCTTGTAAAATAGGCAAATGTTTCCTGGAGATGGGCAGCAGAATAAACCATTGGCATCTCAAACTTTTCTGTATAATGGATTCACATATCACACATATGTGACTGTATTAGGTTCCTGTGGCTGTTGTAACAGATAACCACAAACCTGGTAGCTTACAACGTGAATTTATTATCTCACAGTTCTGGAGGCTAGAAATTAGAAACCAGTGTGACTGAACTGAAATCAAAGTGTCAGCAGGGCCCTATTTTCTCTGCAGTTGTAGGGAGAATCTGTTCCTCCCCTCTTCCACATTCTGGTGACTGCCAGCATTCCTGGGCTGGTGGCCCAGTCTCTGCCTCCATCTGAACATTGCTTCTTCTGCTACTCTGTCTCTGCATGTCAATCTCCAGTCTCTCTCTGCATCCCCCTAAGGTGTCAGCCTTCAGGGCCCAGCAGGATAATCCAGGGAAAGCTCCTCTTCTCAAGATCCTTAATCACATCTTCTGCCTATTAAGAAAACAAAATTCAATCATCTAAATTTGAAGGTCTAATTGGCTTTATTTAAGCAATTCATGAATTGGGCAGTGTCCCATCTAGCAAGGAGGGGATGCTCCAAAGAGTTGGACAAAAGGGAAGGTTTTCATAAGTAGGAGGGTGGGCAAGGAAATTATCAAAAGAAAAGAAAGGACTGGAAAAAAAGAAAAGGAAAGAAAAAAAAAAGGAAAGAAAAGGATTGTTTCAGGCCAGGACATCTTTTGATGGTGGGGCAGGGGCAGCAGAGTTTTGTTTTGTTTTGTTTTTTTATCATGCAGAAGACCTCATTTGTGCCAATCAGGACATTTCACATTGATTTATGTTAAAGGGCAGATTCCTGGATCTGTTGAAACTGCAGATAAGTCTTGGTTTGCTGTTGTGGGGAAGAAATGACTCCAATTTAAGCTTGTTTTTCCTTTAACTTGCCAAATCCACTCTTCTGCCATGTAAGATCATTCTGGGAATTAGGAAGTGAATATATTCAACCCATTCTCATGACTTAATGAAATACCTCCTTTGTGGGAGAGGGTGACACTGGGACCTAAAGCCTGGAACAGTAGCCAGAGTCGCAGTCTACTTTCTCAGTACTTAGATCCCCTGTCTAAGGTTGGGCCATTCTCACTTCAAATGACTGTGCTTCGTGCCTAGTACCTAAGAGTGAAGAGTAAATATTATAGATTATAAGAAGTTCTCTCCTGATTGACTCCACTACCTACCAAACTTCCTCATTTCTCTACTTCTGGAACTTTTTTTCTCCCCATCCTTCGAGACCAAACTATAATTCTTAATCACGAGGCCATTCCTGCTCTCCATGGCTGAAAATAATCTCTTCCACCTTTGATTTTGGTAGCATTTTATGTGACTCTTTTATGAGATTTATCTTATGACACGTGTCATGTTTTAGCTTGCATCATAGTAACGTCCATGTAATTTGTCTCTCTTCCGAAATTCTGAGCTCCCTGAGCTCGAACTCATCCAGGACCACTACAGTAGACTTCTAACTGAGCTCCACCTTCGCCACTCCTCACCTGTAGTCAGATCACCATGCAGCAACCAGAGTGATCTCTATAAAATAAAAATCAGATCATATGGGGCACCTGGGTGGCTCAGTTGTTAAGCTGCTGTCTTCAGATCGGGTCATGATCCCAAGGTCCTGGGATGGAGTCCCACATTGGGCTCCCTGCTCATTGAGAAGCCTGCTTCTCCCACTCCCACTGTTTCTATTCTCTCTCTCTCTCTCTCTCTCTCTCTGTGTGTGTCAAATAAATAACTAAAGTCTTAAAAAAAAATTCAGATCATACTATTTCCCTGATAAAGAATCTCCACAGCTTCCTGTCACACTCAAAATCCAGATTCCTAACTCTGGCCTGCAAGCCCCTGCAACACCTGCAAACTTTCCCCAAACCCTCAAGCAGCTGAGGCCACCTCTAACTACTTTCCCCCCAGTGCTGGCCTCTGTTGAATTAGAAGGTGCCCTATCTGGGTAGACTATCTGCAACACTGTGACATTCCGGTAGAAACGTTACTCAAAAGCACCTGGGCTCATGCAGCCTGTCAGAATACATACACCTTACTTGGCAGGTACAGCCCAAGCCGGATTCTGTCCTCAGTTGGGCCCTGACCACTAAACACCTCTCTGCAGGCCATGACCTGAATTTCCTGGTATAAATAAATTCCTTGCCCTGATTCTAAAGACGGAATATATATAAATAGCAAAGCAATTGTAATAAGGCATGAAGGAGGACATTTATAAGGATGTTCATTGCAGCATTATTTCTAATGGTAAAAAGATTGCACATGAACTAACTACCTAAATAGTTATTAGTAAAAAGTTATCGAATTCTGTTAAGTCCAACTTCAGAAAACTAAGCAAATGTTAAAGAGTAAGACACTAGCCTACGGCTGGAAGACTAGAGGGAAATGAGAAGTAACTGCTGCTGCTGATGGGGTTTTCTCGAGAGTGGGAAGGGTGACAAAAATGTTCTGAAAACGATTGTCATGGCCTATCTCTGCCTAGACAAAAAAAAGCAGTCGACTGTACACTATAAATGGCTGAATTGTACGTTTAAAAACAGAAAGGGGATTTCAGTTTTTATTCCTAACCAGTGAGGAATATTTCAACTGCAAGTTCTTGAATACCTGACAAACTGAGAACAAAGAGAGGCCAGCTTCCCCCTCCTCGGCTGCAGGTAGATCGCTGCCTGCTTCGGTTTCAAGGCTTGATGCTCTAGGGACTGGCCTCTCCGGGATGACCTTGGCTTTCCCTTCAGCCTGTTACATGATGGCTGCTGAGTCACTAGACATCAAAGTAAAAAGTTCTCAGATTCTCCTGGTCCCTGACACATTTTTCGTGTTGCCTTATCACCAGAATTATATCACATGGTCACTTCTGGTTAAAAGGGAAGCTGGAAAAGTGTTTTCCTCTTCCAGTCTCAATAGTGGAAAGACACTAAGGGAGATGGGAGGTGGGAATAAATGCTGGGTGGGCCACCCAGCGGTATCTACCCTAGTGTAGTCAAAGTGTACCCCAACTGGCATCCTTTGCATTTTTTCAATTTTTGTAGCTAAAATAGCAATAGTAATAATAAACTAAATCCCACCACACAAAGGTAGACACTATTACTATTTTGGTGTCTATCTTCTCAGATTTCTTTCTTTCTCTCTATACAGATATATATGTGTTATATACATGTATATACACATACATGTGTGAATATGAGTTATATATACAGAGGTATATATATAATTTTATATAAATAGTATTATACCCTACATCTTATTTCCAAACCTACTTTTTTCACTAAAAAAAAAAAAAAAAAAAAATTACGACATCTAATGTCAGTGGATATGGATATGAGCATCCTTTTCATTGTTACATTGCTATTTTATCATTTTTATTTAAACAATTCTCTTTCTGTGATCAGTATTCATGTTGTTTCAGACTTTTCCCCATTTTAAGCAATACCGCGCAAACATCTCTATTTGGGCACTATGGTACTAGTGTTTGTCTCCCTTGGATAAAGTGACTTTTTTTTTTTTTAAGATTTTATTTATTTACATGAGAGAGAGAGAGAGGGAGAGAACAGAGGGAAAATGGGAAGGAGAAGCAGACTCCCTGCTGAGCAGAGAGCCTGATGTAGAACTCGGTTCCAGGACCCTGGGATTATGACTTGAGCCGAAGGCAGACGTTTAATTGACTGAGCCAACCAGGTATCCTGATAAAGTGACATTATTATTGAACCTTAAAAAAGTAAATCTACCAATGAAATGAGATACTTAAAGTGTCATAAATAAAATCAGGATTTCTCCTTTTTCCCTGTTCCTCACAATAATAAAGAATGTTTGAAGAAGGCTATGCTAAAATATTTTAAAATATCAAAAACATTTCAAAAATACCTTAAATATTCCCATTAAGTTAGGGAAAAACTAAAACCACGAATTCAAGTGAGTAATTAAGATATTAAGGAGATATTAAATCTCCTCCTTGATATTCATTTCTTGGATTTAAAAATAGAAGTCCACTTCTTATTTTTTTTTTAAAAAAGGAGAATTTTCATGTTACTTACACTGAAAAGGAAAGATTATATTAAGGTTTGACACAAATTGACAAAAGCCAGATAATGCAAACTGAACACCATCCCTCTACCCAAATTCAGGCTTTTTAAAGCTGAGATGGTTTTAACAGAATTGTGCTCCAGTCAATTAAATTATATATTTAAACGATAGAGTGATGACTTTGTAGGACAGTTGAAACCATATCTAGCATTACATTCTTCTGCTGCAAGGACTCAAAACATTTTTATGAACACACTAAAGGAGGATAATGGGAGAGACCCTGCCGAGTTAAGGCTGGGGAGAATAAGAAGATTCTGGCAAATTCAATCGAGAGAACAATTCTGTAACTGCAAAGGCGGATAAAAGGGAGATGGAAAACAACCTTGCAAATAACCTGCCCAGACGCATCTGCATTTTCTGTTGGCAAATACCCAGAGAAGTGGGCAGAAGTAGGAGGAAATAGACTGCCCATAAGGAATCTGTGTGTTTGCATCTACTAACTACCATTAAGAGCAACAGACACCATTCGTTCTCCAAGTGAGACATTCTGAATAAGTCATTCATATTTGAATGTGCTGTATTTGAATGTCCAATGACCAATTTTTGCCAGTTGCCTTCTAAATCTATATTATTTGTAAGTGATCTACCCAGATTTATAATAGTTTCTTCTTCAGAAGCTTCACCACCTTTCACTGCTTTGGTCGTTAATCCCTACAGGCTCCACCCCTGTCCCCCCGCAAGCTGCACCCAGAATTGAAGACCACAAGGTTCTATCTAGGATCCTGCCAAGATGGCAGATTTAAAAGTAGTGGAAGAGCCCTCTTATCAGATATGCTAAAACCACTTCTTAATTAGTTAATCCAAAGTTAGTTCAGGTGGTGAATGATTTGAAATGATGTTAAATTTAAACATTGATCTTAATGCACATTCACTTTGTGTCTGTTGACGCAAGAGGGAGGCCACTTCCTTCTGTTTGAATTCTCTTTGGAGTTCGAAGGCATCTTTCTATATAAACCATATCCAGAGTGCATTTCTACAATTTCCAGTTCGGGGTTTCTCTGAGAAAACTTAATGATACTTGCAAAGCAATCTGACTGCCAAAAAGCTGTCCACATTTTTTACAGCTTTTTCTGTTCTTTTATACTTGTCTTAGGCACTCCTATTGTCAACAGCCTACTTAAAAAAAAAAAAAAAAAAAGTTCACCTCTATCTAGCCTTTCTAAAGCACTCAGCTTAATTTTTCATAGATATAATCCTTCCTACCTTCATATTTTGTGATACTGTTATACAATGTTACATGACATAATTATATTAACAAGTGTAATGACATAGGTAAGTTTGGAAGCAAACTTCAGACGAGATTGGTTCTCAGTGAACATTCAGGTCCACGGTGAGGAATCATTAGCATTCGCTCTGCAGTGAGTTTTATGTCGTGAACAGACAGCAGTGGCTGATCAGGTAGGTGTGGCCTGACAAAGAGGTTAAATTGAGGCTGGCTAAGGAAGCTGCTCTACATCTATCAAGCTATAAATTTTAGAGTCTGAACAATTTCTGATAACTGGCAGAGAAACCCAGGACTCAGCTGGTTGCCAGAAACTCACTAGGTGACCATGGGCAGGAGTGACAGTAAAAAATGTTCAAGAATCAGTGGTCAGGATAACCTGGACACTGTCCAGTTAGAACACACACTGGCCTTAAGCAACCTGTAAGCATACACTGTGTGTTAGAGCTGGAGATTAGATAGAACCAGAGTGAAGTGGGCATGTTGGGCCTCGTTCGCTTGTAAATGGGGAAGGACGGTCAGGCAAAGCTCTACAGTTCCTTCCGACTCTGAATTTCTTCACTGAGCTATACACAGCTCTAATTAATTTCCTACTATGGGATTCATCAATTCTTTGATTCAATTGTTTCTTCTTCTCTTGAATAGGTGCTGTCTCAGAATTGTCATTGAGAAACAGACTCTCACGCGCACTAACAAAAAGAAGCTAGCAAGGAAGGCCCTCATGATAAGATTAACATGAAATATAAATACATATATATGATACGTTTAAAAAAAAAAAACTTCCCTTCATATACTCACATCCTCCTTCCTGATTCTCTAGGGGGTCTGTGTTCTACATGTTTCATTTTGTTTTTAACCTGAGGATGATGCTTGTTTTTATGCCTTGCTTAGTTTACACAGATTGGAACGTGTTTTCCACATGCAGCTTCTTGTTTGCCAACAAGCCCAGCTGTCGGGGGGCACTGAAGATCACCCAATTACAGAAAACAATCTTGAATACCTTTTCATGTCTCCCTCCCCTACCCTAGAGGATCTTTTCCAACAATTGCAATTCTAAGGACCTCCTTCATTTACAGAAGACATTTACTCTTTTATTGCTTCCCTCCCCACCCCTTTCCAACTCTTCCTAAAATAGTTTATCATAGAGCAGTAGGGGCCCTTTTCAATTGCCTCTGACAGACAGACCAAGGGGGAGCCAAGTTCATCTGTTCGGACTTTTATTTTGAACTCCTTCTACAGGGAGACAGGACACAACAGATTTGAACACTTGCTTGGGGAAAAAAAAATAACACAACACACACACACACACACACAAACACACCGAAAAACCTCCAAACTACTTTACAGTGTTAGCCCGGGCTCCGGTATGCCAAGTCCCAGCCCACAATAAATTTTATTGCAATGTTATAAACTCCTGAAAAGAGGAACTTGGAATAGAAGTGCTGACACAAGCTGCCAGACTCGACTGGCGGCACTACATTCTTGTGGGTTCTGTCCTGACATAAGCACACATCCAGGGCAAAACCCAAAATACTAAAAGACCAAAATAATGTCTTGCCCATCAGATAGATTCCTTTTCTCTTAAATTAATTAAAAAAAAAAAAACCCAAAAAACAAAAAAAGGAGTCCTATCAAAGCGAAATGGGCACTCTTGCAAACAATATATGATTCCATGTGGAGGCTCCCAGCTTACAGCTCAAAGAGTTTTTCAGCCAAAGTTAAATTCATCTTGCAAATAAAGCTGCCTTTTGGGGGGAGGGTGGGGGTGGGTGATTATTCATGTAAATGACAGCTTTATGTACTATAATTACAGTCATTAATGAAGGCACAATTACTTTATCATACATTACCAGGATCAAAGAAGGTCTCTTAAGAATCAGTTGTCAGCATATAGAGTCAATACAGAAATTAGACCAAATACGAACTGGAAAATTTTGCTTAAATAATGCCCTAGAGGTTAAAGAAACAATGAGTTGAAGTTGCAGAGTGAGAAAATTAAAAAGACACACTAGAGGTCACTGTTGCTACTTGAGCTGAAGTTGTATCCTATCTATCTAGCTAGCTAGCTACCTATCTATCCATTTTTGGTATCCTGTGTGCATATTGGAAAATCTTGAAAAAGATCACTTACTTTCATTAAATTTTTTAAAAAATCTATCATGGCATTATTTCCCTCTGTCATATGTTGGATATCTAAGATAGGCTTTTAAAAGAAATCTTAATTTTAAGGATTTCTTTCATGATCATATCAAATGCTTCATCTCTGATGAAAAATCTTACACCTGTTTTGTGCATTTTGAAAAACACTTTCCAACAATCTGTTCACTTGGATCCAGAAATAAAAGTAATTAAAGAATTCCGTTTGGTATTCTTCTCCATAATAGTGGGAAATGATTCCTTCTCTTAGCATTGTGCAAAAAATATGAGATTATTAAATATGGACAAAATAGGGAGTCCCATCTTTGAAACTGTACGGAGAAAGAGTCTCTCAGTATGGAAAGTCTATGAAAAGTCCTCGAACGGGTCATGGTAACTGTTAGTAGAATGTTTCAGTTCTATATACATAAAAGGAAATTATTTTAGGAAGACAACCTATGCCTCAAGTGAGCCATTGCAAGCATAGAGTCTAACAGAAAGACTCCCTTTTTGAAGTATTCAGAAGGAGAATCAGGTTCTGTCTGTTTCTCACCAAGACTGCGGTGTTCAATAAGAGCATATTGTTGCTGGAGGGAAGGAGCTCATCCATCCCAGAGGCCCAAAGTCTAAATCCTGAGTACATTAAAAGAAAAAGTAAAGGCTGAATGGTCTGCTCCAACAAGGGTATCGTATCACTGCCAAAGAAGGGATTCAGTATTCTTAGAGTATTGGTCTTAGATGTGGGTACTGTGGGTACTATGAGGGTACTATTACCCACTTAGATGTGGGCAGTAGGAGCATTGACAAGGGCATATGGCCATACGCAACTCTCATACGCCTTAAAACATTTTCAGAAAGATGTCCACCCTGACTCCCCTGCTTACCGTTCTTTGCACAGGAAACATATCTCTGCCCATTGATAACGCAAGGCCTACCAAAAAGGAAAAAGGGGAGGCAGAGGGGAGAAAACTGCGAAGTCTGTTTCCTTTTCTGAACCTCTGCTTTGCTCTGCATTGCGTTATTTGCTTTGTCCATGCAGCTCAGAGTCCTGGGAGTAATTAAGGTTCAAAGGCCTGGGTAATAACTCCTCAGTAACTGAGTGCTTGCTACAAGTTTCATGGGTGTGGGTAGAATAGAATTTGAATTTAATTTGAGAATGTTAAGGGAGGATTACATATTTTAATAGTATTTTCTAAGTATCTGCTATGAGACTAGTGGGTTAGGGGGGCAGTGGGAACACCTCGGAGGCTCACAACCTTGGTGTGAATCAGACACAAGTGTCTGGCCTCTGGGACCGTGACCGTGACCGTGCAGCATAGAGGAGAAGGCTGTGAACCCTGATGCCAGGCTTCCTCTACTGCCCAGCCAGGGTGAACTCAGGTAAGTTCTTGACCTTTCTAAGCCTAATTTTTCACTTGTGAGAAGGAGATCATAATTTCTGCCTCCGCAGGCAGGATTACATAAATTAATGGTTGTAAAGTGCTAGGCATAGGGCTTGGCACGGGTAAGCACTCAGTAAATGTCAGTTGTCATCATTGTCATAGGGGAAGTTCACTGGGCTCCTTTGAGCCCATCAAGGAGAGACAGAAGCTGTGTTTACATCCATAAGCAGGTCTGAAACAACAACAGCTTAAAAAAAAAAACAAACCGTTGAATTCAACAGCTTGTTGTTTGGGAGAAAACAACAACAACAAGTTTTAATTAACAGTTGTGTTTTTGTTTTTCCAAACAGTTTTGTGTATAGAAATTCAAACGTGGACTTTAAGGAAAACAGAACCCATTACTATCATTACAGATCTATTACCATAATTTCTTTGGTTAGGAAAATTGCGTACATTTTGTTAACCAAAAGAAAAAAAAGACATTAAATGTGCCTGTGTTTGGCGCAGTATAACTATTTTTCGAAAATGCTCTATAATCCACCGGCTGGAGGGGGGACTGGGGTTCATTGAAGTCAGCCGCATTTAACAGCAGCCGGAGTTCTTACAAGGTTGAAAGCCACTGCCCTCACTGGTTCTGGTTGCAATTATAATATGCAATACATTTTGTTTTAAATGGAAGCTTTTATAATGAAATTTGGAAGCCCACGTCATTTCCCTTTGCTTACTACAAAAAGAGGATTTGAGGGCAGACAATAAAGGAAATGGCAGGGAACTATTATGTGACCTTGGGCAAATCACTTTGGTGGTTAGGCCTTGTGTACACACACACACACACACACACACACACACACTGAGTCTTTAAATTCTTTTGCAAAGCTGTGTCAAGCAAAAAGTGGAATGGAGATTTGGCAATTCTATGGTTGTTTTGAATAACGGATAGGTGATCAACTTGAATGAGTAATTGTTACCAAATTTTCTCATTAACCAAGAAATTGTGAAATCTTGAGTTTTAAGAAGTACTGCCTGGGGTAGGGGAGATGAAGCCTTTGCTTCCTCACTTGGGCATACACAGTCGAGAATTTAAGCCAGTAGTTTTGTGCACTGGTCGCCCTGGAATGAAGTCCCGGAATTGCCTTTTAGACTCTACTCAGACATCTTTAAACCCGTTCCTCTCCGCCACACCCTGGAACGTCCCTTCTGAGATGACTTTATTTCATTAACATTCTGGGTCAGCAAAACAGGGTTTGGGCGGAAATACAGCAAGATGTTTACCACTTACAGGAAGAAGATCCAGGATCCTTTCCCAGATGCCTCCCCCCCCCCCCCAAGGATCGATCATCTCCCCAGCCCGAGAATCTGCCTCACCTGCCCGTGGGCAGTTAGTTGATGGCGGGGTAGAGACGGTCGGTCAGCGCTTCCGTTTACAGAGCAAGGAAGGTAGGCGCCGCAGGGGCGCAGCTCTGGGAGCAGGGAGAGGTCCCACCCGAGGCCGCAGCAGGTGGGAATGCCTTCAGGCCCTTGATGTTCCCTTCGCTGCTGCAGTGTCGCCACGTTAGGGACTCTAAACGCCAGTCTCACTTTGCGGAGAAATAGACCCTCACGGCTGTCGGGGCAGCTCTGCGGCAGGAGGGCACCAAATAGGACACAGAACAGGAGGGGCTTTTCCGGAGAACTCCCTACTGTGGGCCGCAGGCCGAGGGTCAGAGAGCAGGCACGCCGTGAGAAGGGACTCTGGAGTCACACCCAGGCCTCCTTTCGCCGCGCTCCTTAATGCAGCGCGTGCCTTTGGGCCGCAGGACTCCGCGCGCGAGACCTCCTGCCACCGGGAGCCGGCTGGGCTCTGTGCGGAGGCCCCGATTCCCCGGCTGGCTCTGCCCTTTCTGCTTCAGGAGTTCTAACAAGTCCCTTCCCTCACGCTGTAGGGCTTTTCAGTGCGGCAAGAAAAACGCCCTTGGAGGTCCTCGCGCGCCTTGGCTCATCACGGGAGGCGGGAGGAACTGAGTCCCCGGACCTCAAGCACCATGCCGCAGGCCCGGGGCAAAGGCCTCCACCTAAGGATCCGTGGCCAGGCCTGCCTTCTCCCGGGCTCTTCATAGTTCAAGCCACTGGCGCTGTTATCAGGGTCGTCCAGAGCCGGTTTTTAAAGGTCAGACACCCTGGGCCTTCACCATGACTCCTGACTCAACAAATCTGGGCATGGAGACTAGGAATCTGCATTGTAGCCACCTTCCTGGCTTTTCTTTTCTTTCTTCTTCTTCTTTTTTTTTTTTTTTTTCCTTTGCACATTAGTGTGTGAGAAATATCACCAGCTGTCACCAGCTTTTAGTCTTAGTATGGACCCTCTCTTGAGGGCTTATGGATTGAGCTGTGCTGGGTTCCACTCTTACTAAAGGACATCAGGAGAGGGTAGTTCATCTCATGATTTACTCCACAAACCTCGTTCTGAGAGACCGGGGTGAAAGATGTTAGAGGTATCAAGAAATTTTTAATCAACTGAATGAGGCACAGACACCACGTCCATCCCTCGGCCACATCTGCCGTAGCGTGGGTTTAGTCACTTCTGCTAATCACACATTTAATTAGAAGCACAGCCACAGCCAGTGAAGCAATATTACAAGTAGGTTGTTGTCAGCTTGTTTTTCTTCAAGCCACTCCATACATTCTGAATGATTCTTTTGAAAGAATTATTTTTAAGTGGTAAATTAGCTGTATTCACTGCCATTGTTCTGGTGATTACTGGAAACACAGGACTTTCCACTCCCTTAAGATTGTTTAAAATCCCTACTTAAGAAGCAGTGGGACTCTTTAATTACGTATGCCAAAGGGCACAAAGGAAGATACATCGAATTTTAAGTACCCAAATTGCTCACTTTATACTACATACCTTTCGTACCATGTATAAAAATATATACATAATAAACAAGAATAGAAATTTAAAGTAAATATATATTCAGGTTAAGGAAGACGCATACCGCACAAAAATGTCTTTGTATAAATGCTGAATAAGATAGGGTAAAGGGATATTTATAGCTCTGCAGATGACTTAATACTTACTGCACTAGGAATTCATCCATCCTTCCAACTGGCTTGAGAGGCCTTTGAAACCAATAAAGTATATTTGTGTCCAAGCAGGGAGTGGATCCAGGCCCCACATAGCAGACCTGAGATGTACTGGCCCAGGGAGCTTAACTGATGTCAAATGTAAACCACTTTTCAAAAGCATGTTATCAGGTCCACACCAGACTATCCATTTTGATAATCTCATTCCATTTTTCTTTCTTTTTTTTTTTTTTTTGTTGAAAGGAGAAATAGATTAATGAGAGTCCAAATCCCCCTAGAAAGAAAACCTTCCTTATAAGGCATGTCTGAAGAGAGATTTGGAAAAATTACTTACTCTGCCTTTGTTTTGCCAAGTAAAGTAACATTTAGATCATTTATATTCGAAAAATTCTTAACCGGGTCAGCATGGCCTACTAGATTGTATCTAGAGGGAAAGAAATGAAGAAGAAATAAAGATGATGATGGTGATTTTTTGGGGTCCATTATAAATCTTCCAGACATTGGTGTGTGTATGATGAAGATTTGGGGCAAACCCCATGATCCATTTCAGATACACAAGGAAAAAAATTGGCCCCAAATTATGTTTTCAAATGGTGCACCACATGAAACATTTGCCTAAAGAGAATTTTCAATGTTCAGCTCCCAAATATACAAGACATGTTCTTTCAAGTATCTCAGAACACTAGGAGAAGAAAGCCTTCCAGGGAATGATAATCAGAATCATAGCATGGTTCAAACAGAAGAGAACAGAAGGAGCCTTAGAAATCATCTTGTCACATTGGTGATATCGTTTTACAGATGAGTAACCAGAGCCTATAAAGGTGGTCTCTGTGATTTCAAAAAACTTGCTTCCGTTAGTCTTTCAGTGCTGTAGGTCAAATGACACTGTGGCAGCTCTAGGAAAAAATGCCAGGGTTCAGAAACTTCAGCTACTCAAAGCTGGAACAAGAGCCCAGCTCTTCTAGACTCCCAGGACAGAGGACTGCAGTTGAAAGGGTAGGGAACTTTATTTTGAATAATTCCATTTTGTCAACCAATCGGAAGACAATTTTACTTGGGTGCTCAGTGGAGGTAGTAGTAAAATATTGTTACTGACCAAATGTTCTGCCTTCAGTGAGGTTACAATAAACTGTTTTCTTGCCCTACACAAGTCAACTACTCAAGGGTCATGTTTTAACTTTTCCACCTCCAGACCCCAAGCTGATTCTCAGACGATGCCACTGCCATTCATAATTCAAGCTTTCAGCAAGGTAAGCCCCTTTGGCTCGTAACAGAATTCATCTGATAACGGGCTGATAACTGGATCTTACCCATCTCCCCCCAACCCCACCCCAAGCCATCACAATGCCAGGCTCCTGCCAATTGAATTAGGTGCTATTGGTATAGACAGACCATCAAAGTCCCAGGAGTTCAGAAGAAAAAGACTTAATTGTCTTTGGAAAAGAGACAAAACCAGATCTAGCCCCGTTGTTTGCCAGAAATAAATGGGGCACAGTCTCCGTGGGTGCAGAGCTTGATGCATTATGTTCTGTGCATCTTATTAGTAATCTTCTTTTTGGGCATTTTGTATGTCTGCATTTATGGCCATCAGGTCTGTCACCTCTATTCGCACAGACCATGGGGAGGACAGCTGATGCTTTATTTCTTCCTGGCAGTTAGAAAATATCTTGAGCCAGCAGGGACTGAGAACTTGGTCTCTCGCCTTCCAGCCTCAGACCCCCGGCTTGGGGTGCATCAAGGCACACCACAGAAGCAGTCTTGGCCAGGCACGCCACTTGAGGTCAGCTGGGGAAGCCCCTACTGGGCTAGAAAGGGCAGGTCATGAGGCTGAAATCTGGCTCAGAGGGAAGGCAGAGCCTTGGACGGCTCTGCGAGGAAGGGACTGTGTGTGCTCTCAGTAGGGCGAGAGTCCTGCCCTGCGGTCTGGTGAGTCGAGGTGTTGTGCACCTAAGGCTCTCCCACTAAGCTGCCTCCCAGCAAATGCAAAACCACACTGTGACACGCACACCCTGGCAGAAGGAAATTAATTAAGACCCTGTGCTGACATTCCCTTCTGAGCTCACGCCACCCTCCAGCTAGGGCCACACATCACTCTGTGAGAGAGCAGACACAGCTGTGGGAGCTGTCTAGACCTGCTGTGATTAAGAAGGACTCTCTGCTGCCTTAATGTCGAGTGTGTTTTCTTATGTCAGTATTGTCTCCTAGTTTTAGCATGACTGAATTGTCAAAGGTTTTTTTGGTGTTTTGGGGGGGGTTGGGGATTTTTTTTTGTTTTGTTTTGTTTTGTTTTTTTTGGCCTTGCCTGTGAAGTGACACAAGTCTTTTCCTTTCCTGGTTTCCATTATATTCCATTGTGTGGCCATGCACAGAGTCAACATTTTTTAATTTTTTAAGTTTGTGTGTTTTCCATCTAATGCCATGCAATAACTATAGTGCATAAACATGTGTCCCGGCACTTTGGAAAACATTTTTAAAATTAAAGTGCTTTATGTCAATCACAGGCATGCAGTACCAGAGTGTGTATGTAGCTGATCATGTGGATTATGTATTCAGTGCAAAACATCTCTATATTGTGCCTGTTCCATAGCCACTTTTCAAAGTAAAACATCTCTGTCATTAAAATAGCATTTGTATTTTGTCAAGACACTAAAAGCAATTGGAAGCCAGTGTTGATTGATCACTTGCCAATTTTCAATTTTTAAATCAAAGCTGCTTTAGGCTTAGTAGGTGTGAGCTTCCCAAACATCCATCGTCATTCTATTTGCATTTTACATGCATTCAAAATAACCCCTTTCCCCTTTAAAAAAAAAAAAAAAAAAAAAAAAAAAGATTGAAGAAACATTTGCTCTCAAGTTGAAAAACACTACACCTCAGGACAATCTGTTGTAGCTGAATGATTCGCCCCTCAATATAATGGTTCTTAATGAAAATTGTGAGGAATTTTCTTCTTGGAAAGCCTCAAGGTAATTGGGTGGAGAGGGCGCAGGGCAGCAATAAGAACACCCATCCCAAAAGCCAACAACATGTACCTGTTCTCCAGTCCTCAAAATTTGTTCCTTAATTATTTTAGATATTCTCTCTTTATTAATTGCTTTGGATGCTCTCCATTCCCTTAAAATAAGAGAAAAAGTCACTTCCACACAAAATACACAATGTTGCTGAAGGACAGGACCAAACCGGGGCTAAGCCGCTTAGGACCGAAAAGCTCTGGGGCACCTGGGTGGTTCAGTCATTAAGCATCTGCCTTCAGCTTCAGCCTTAGGTCATGATCCCAATGTCCTGGGATCGAGCCCCGCATTGGGTTCCCTGCTCAGTGGGGAGCCTGCTTTTCCCTCTGCCTCTCACCCTGCTTGAATTCCCTCTCTCACTGTGGCTCTCGATGTCAAATAAATAAATAAATCATTTTTAAAAGGCTGAAAATCTCCAACCTTATAATTCTTTGCCATTATCAGTATTTTTAAAATTTGCAAGGATGAACACCAATTAATTGGCCAAGATTGTAGCTATTTAATTAAAGCTTGATAAGTTATAGAATTTGTGGGGATGGCAAATAAGTGCTGCTTAGGTTGTATTGTCAAAGGCATGCATCTTGATAAGTACTTCATTTGCCCAAGCTGCATTTTATTTTCATTTTCATGTCATTTTATTTATCACATACAGTTGTTTAGATGAGTCCTTGAGTAACTGTAAAACCATGAAGAACTCTGTTCACGACACATCTTATACCTAAAGTCCATGGTAATGAATAGAGAGATTCAAAGATGAATGTACTGATCTCATTTTCAAAGACTTACTGTCTAGTAGGGGAAATGGTGAACAAAAAAATGCCATACAATATAAATGGAAAAATCTCATTTTTGTCTTTATAAGAATAAATAGTCCAGAGGAGGGGGTAACTGGGTTTTTTTGTTTTGTTTTGTTTTTGTTTTTGTTTTTGTTATTTTCCTAGAGAAGTCAATGAAAAGATAAACATCTTAAAATGTAAATAGTAGCATGTTAAGGACATAAGAGGAAAATGATTTGTATACTGGGAGTAATATTTACAAGAACATGGGAGAGTGAAACCAGAGAGACAGAAAGAGAGAGAGAGTACAGTAAGCAGTTCAGTGTTACCAGAACACAAGTGCGAAGGTGTGGGGGATGAGGCTGACTGTGCTGTCAGGGCCACATCATGGAAAGCCTTTTATGCGGCGCCTAGAAACTTGGCTTCTATTCTGAAGGCTTTAGTGAACCATAGGTGAGGTTTAGGCTCTAGGAAAGATTACTCCAGTGGCATTTTGAAGGTTGGATTATGAATTTGAAGGGAGAGAGACAAGGATCAATAAGGCTATTTGGGAGGCCATTCTAGAGTCCAAACAAAAGAAGATGTGGGGCTTAACTACAGCAATGGAGACAGAGAGGAGAAAATAGATATGACAACTATTAGAAGGAGGTGGGGCTTGATAGATTGAATTTGGAGAGTCAGAGAGGGAAATGATCTATGATGTCTTCTGATCCTTAGCGAAGAAGCCCAATGCAGCATTTAAGGAAGGGCGGTATGCACAATGCAGGTACTAAAGGTGGTCTTAAAATTGTTTTCAATTACTCTTCACTAGAAATGAGAATTTATTTGACTAATATTCAGATTCTGCCTGCCTGTTCTATTTCATTCCAGATATAGGGAAATGGCAATACAATTATTCTTGGAAAATAATGTGTATATCTAGCTATGCATTATGTTGTATTTTGCATGATTACATCATTCATTCCTCATAACCACCTATAGTTTGAAATCCCTAATACTCCAATTTTCATATAAAGAAACAGAAGCAGAGAGGTTAAGTGACTTGCCCAAGATTACATAGCTAGTAAATGTGTAGACGTACTTCAATCCCAAGAACTGACAGCTTATCTGAGTGGCCTTAGCTGCTTACCATGTCTGGTTCATTTGGGTTTACTGATAACCAGGTTTTCCCGTATACAAAACCAAAATGCAACCATTTTGGTCATTATTATCAGTCACGTTTGTCATTTTATAACCTCAAGGTTTAAATCCATAGTCATGTGATTCTGGGTTCTAGAACCCAGAAAAACCATAAAGCAATGATACTGAACTTGCCAGGTCTGGTGACTTTACACTAAGATCCAGCTAAACTGCGTGAACTGTCAAGGCTAAAACTAGGACTTCTATCTTAGCCTAACACCTGCCTCTCTCTCTGTTGAAATATATTATAATTAGCTGCTCTTCCTGGGAGAGACTATAAAACTGAATGCAATTAAACAAAAAGAGAGACAGCAGATTTTATAGCAAAAAAAAAAAAAAAGTAATTTGGAAAGCCAACTAGATGGATGCATATTCAAAGGTAGCAATTTCAGAGGCAAGGCAGACCTCCCTGATTTTGCAGTAACGTACTGTGTACCAAATGGCAGCTAGCACAGCCTTTTGGCATGTTTGGGACCCTAGCCTTGTCCACTGGTGCTCACAAAATGGTTCTGGTTGAATTAGGACTTTTACAGAGCAGCCATTCTCTGGTCATGGTGTTATGTGAGTCAAGGACAACAATAAGCAGGAGGGTAGGTGCCATACAGTCCATGATCCTTACAAGCCGAAGTGTCCGATGGAGGCCAGGTATGCGTCGTAGAGGCTTGTAGAGGCTCCTGTGTTCACTAAAGGTGTGCAGTGTGGGACCAGTTGCTTCCTTTCTCTTGGTCAGTTCCTCCAGTTGTGGAAGGACAATGCTGATGCCTGCCTTGCTCCCCTCAGGGCAGGATGGTGAGATTGAGAAAGGGCTACAGACAATTGTCTGTTTTATTCAGGTTTAGCTAATGAAAAGCCGATAGTACAAGTCTTTGTAGAAATGAGTTCATAAGCAGCTGCTGAAGAAATACTAATCCCTGAGCAAAATTCTAGGGAAAGACCTAATTAGTGCAATGACTCGTCGCTTTCCTAAAACTGGACTAGAGGAACTGCCATTGACCAAAAGGTAGACCACGAAATAACCCATGGCCCGGTCACTAAAATCTGAGTGCCTCAGAGAAGATCAAAACTTAATTTGAGGAAAAAAAATTGTAGCTCAAGATTGTAGCTGGGCAAAAGCAGACCTGGGGAGAAGAAACGGGAAGAAAATTAAAGCTAAATGTTAGCTTCATGCTAGAACATACCAGCATGGAGATACTCTGGGTTTTATTGAGCAGCGCAAGGCTGCTTTAATTGAGCACTATTTATTTTGAAAGGTTTTCTACACCAGTGCTCTTTCCAACATTGCTTGTGTGTTTTTGGCTGTACCTAGCGGCCCACTGTGGGCTGACGGATGTCCAGGTGTGGAAAAGGATGTTCGCCATTTGTTTGCACTGTGGATTTATTTCTTTGCACTTTCTTTGCCCCTCCTAATTAAAATAGTAAACATTATTGTACTCAAAGCTTAAATAGTCCCCTGGACATGAGAGTGTTATGAATTAATAATTAGAAATATAACTTCTTTAATATGCCTCTTCCTCATAGCAAATATTTCAAATGCAAAGCCAATTTGCAATAAGAATCAGAGAGATGGGAAAGGCACCCTGTAATCAACATGAAACCTAACAAACTCTCTCAAAAAAGCACTATAATAAGCAGGAAAACAAAAGAATTTTGAAAATTATCTTCCTGAAGCATTCTGAATCCCCGGTGAACTATTTTTCCGGGTTAAAAAAAGCCAAGCTATTCAAGGTGTTCTGAACTAGGTTACTGAGTAGCCCTGTATAGCAGGCCTGCTCCTGGATGTCATGCCCCCGTTAATGAAATCTGGACGTGCACTCGTAAACGGACCTGCTGAATGGTAGATGTCAACCATTGCGTGATGGGCAATCATCAATCATCTATTGTCAGTTATTTCTGTCCCAGTGAGTAAGCCTTTATTTAAAGCATAAAGTAAGAATGTTGCCAGACCACAGGAACAAGCCCTGAGCTGTTTGCAGGTGCTGCTATTCACAGCTGCCAATTAAACCCCTGACATTTCCATATTGGCCATGAGGCATAGCATATGCTTCTGACATACCAATTCTTTAAAACAAAATGATCCATCTCAGATTATCAATACATGTATTTTATTCTTTTCCCATGCTTGCAACATTGGGCTTTTAACAGTAGCTCATCTTAGAAGTAGAGGAAGGAGAAACAGAAAAACTCTTACAAATTGAAGTATTAAGATGTATACATAGCATTTTCTTGTAACTGGGAAGTGGCCGGCATTTTAGATGTGGAACATTTTCCCTGATGCCCAAAACTACAAGGCAGCGTATCCTTTAGAGATTTTAACTTTTGATCATCTTTTCCCTACCTTTCTTTCTGAAAATTTTTCTTTCTTTTGGATAACTAGATACTACTGTCTCATCTCATGTAATTCACCACTGTTAGAACTAGATGTTAAAATTTTGATCATGGACTACATTCCATTCTTTTCATCGGGATTCAAACATAAGTGGGCCTTGTGTTGGAAGAACTTCATGAAATTAGCCAGAGACTTTTAAAAAATATTTTTTATTATTATTATTTTAATTAGAAAGAGAGAGAGAGAATGAGGAGGGGCAAAGGGAGAGGGAGAGAATCTCAAGCAGACTCAGTGCTGAGCTTGGAGCCTGCTGTGCAGCTCCATCTCACGACCCTGAGATCATGACCTCAGCTGAAACCAAGAGTCAGATGCTTCATCGACTGAGCCACCCAGGCACCCCACTAGAAACTTTCTTAATTTAGTCTAGAATGTAAGTCCTTGAAAGGATATACTTCTAAACAGAGTGTACATGATGCATATTTCTAGTATATGAAATAGGAAGGATAAAAGCATCTCAGCATTCTTGAGGGATTATAGATATTGTAGATCTGCTCATCTATAAATACCGTAAATAGGAAAAAAGAGAGGGGGATCCACATATACCTTTTGTGAATATTTCACCATTTTTAACTGATTTACCTATTTTTCTAGCTTTTGGTAAAAAATGAATTATGGTGACAATCATAGAAATTTTAACTAAATTATTCTGATTGTTCTTTAGAAAATGAAGATATGTTTTATGTCATTTCAATGAAGAACTAATTCAATGTAATCTGTGATTGAAACTGTCTTTGTTTTTCTAGGTTCAGGAACAGAATTTCTGATATGAGACTGTCTCTCCCCCTTTCTTCCATCTCCCATTCATCTGGCAGAGCTAAATACTTACTTCCACATTCTTTGGAATCCCTGATTCCCACTGATTTCAGAGACATCTGTTGGGGAAAGCAAATTTGACAAAGCCAGGGTCTCTCTGTCTTTTTTTTTTTTTCTTTAAAGATTTTATTTTTTATTTATTTGACAGAGAGAGATCACAAGCAGGCAGAGAGGCAGGCAGAGAGAGAGGGGGAAGCAGGCTCCCTGCTGAGCAGAGAGCCCGATGCGGGACTCGATCCCAGGGCCCTGAGATCATGACCCGAGCCGAAGGCAGCGGCTTAACCCACTGAGCCACCCAGGCGCCCCAGGATCTCTCTGTCTTGTTTTGTTTTTTCCTGGTGGGAATTTTACATTATTTTCTTACTTCTCAGAAGGGAAAATTTGCCATCCTCTTTGACAGAAGCTCAGCCAATTTCCATTTTAAAAAGGAGAGAAAATTTGTTACTGCCATCTGTGTAATGAAGGGCTACTAAAAGAGCTATCTTCTAATAAAAAGATACTTTTACTCTGTAAATTAATTCTATAATAAGAGCTGCCCTATGAACATACTGATGGTAAAAATCTTAACAAGTGGATATATTAACAATATATCAAGAATACATATGTGTTTGAGGGATGCCTGGGTGGCTCAGTTGGTTGGACAACTGCTTTCGACTCAGGTCATGATCCCGGAGACCAGGGATCGAGTCCCGCATCGGGCTCCCAGCTCCACAGGGAATCTGCTTCTCCCTCTGACCTTCTCCTCGCTCATGCTCTCTCTCACCTCCTCTCTCTCAAATAAATAAATAAAATATTTTAAAAAATGAGTACATATGTGTTTGAAATGAAGAAAAGAAAATTTGATGGTTTATAGCATCCTTGAGCCCTTCAGCCATGTGAACACTTATCCCCAATCAGAGCTGAGGAGGCTGTGCCGGGGCATCAGCTTTGGGCTGCTCGATTGGGAATATGCCCACCCACAAACTTGAGATAGGAGTGCAGAGAAAGGGCTGGACTTGCCTTGGTTGCGCAGTCTCTAACTGGCACCAGTTGGTATCTCCACTGATACCAGGTCTTCCTGGTGCCTCTGGTTGTAGTTATAATAATAGTAGTGTTGATGGCTGTGATAATGCTAATAATTACAGTCGTGGCAGCTCCCATTACAGGAGACAGCTTCATATGGTAGTTGAGAGCACGGATTCTATAGCTCGTCTGACTGGGTTTTCATCTTGGCTCTAGCCCTGTGACCCTTGGTCCAATTACTTAAACCCTTTGTGCTTCAGCTGTTTTCTGTAAAATGACGATAGTAATAGAAACCCCCGCATTGGTACATGGAATGCTTAGAGCAGTACCTGTGTGTACTACAGGAAGTACCACTAGAGCATTAATAAGTCATCTTAGAGCATAGACAATGCCGTTTTCCCCATTTTTCAGGAGCGCAAACTGAGGCTATGTGAAGCGATCAGCCAACATTTAACCAGGTTTTAAGTTGGGTTGGTGTGATTTCAGGACCAATGTTCTTTCCTTCTATCTTCCAGGCTTCCTATGGTAGGTGTCATTTCACAACTATACACCACTGATCAGCAGAGAGGAGGAAGGGGTTGAAGAAAAGAGAGACAGTGTCGGAAACTTAAAAAATGCAAGAACTCCAGAGTGTCAGGGTAGCAGAAATCATCTAAGGACAGGGGAAGGTAAACACTTTCCCAGAGTCGGAGGGTCAGGTAGTCACCACACATACTCCTCCTGAAAGAGTGAACTCATTCATTCATTCAACAGATAAGTATGTCCCTTATCTTTCTGCACAAGGGAAAGCAGCCTCATGTGTGGCTACTTAAGAAGTAAGAGGATGTGTTTTATGTAGTGTTGTCAAAGAAAGAGACCCACGATAACCTTAGGAAAAGATATTAATGAGATGATGCCAGTGTTTTTCTGGCAATTGAATCCAATTTGGTAAATTCTGGGGCTCTCTCCTCTCCTCTGCTTCAGTGTCTCGAGGTAGAGCAAGCTGGCCACAGGACAAGCAATGGCTGGCTGTCCCAGGGCTGGGTCTCATCAGCACATTCGTGTCTCTTGTGGTTGTCTTTATCCGGCCTAACTGGTATTGTTTTTGGCACTCTTCACATTATGATGTTATGTTTCAAATGTTTCCAAAACTGAAACACACAAGGTCTTTCATTTCCTTTCTGCCTACTAAGATTATTTCAGCTCCACACATGCAAAGCAGAGTATTATGCAAGAAATTAATCATATCAGAGCAAAGTAGCTACTGAAAAATTGCCAAACACCATAAACATTGGTCAAAATGGAGTCCGACCATTTGCACAGAGAATAATTGAAGCTATGGATTCACTTGGGGTAACTAAGCAACTTTTCATTATGAATTATAAAGCTTTTCAAACATAAAATGATATCTGAGAGGAGTGCATTACCTAAAAGGTTTCGATAAGCAATGAAAGGAGCTTTAAAATATGCAGCAGGGATCAATCATCCAGCTGTATAGCGTTACTTATACTTTGTGGCGTCACCTACATTCCTTGATAAACAATGTCCCATAACCTCTGAGCATTCCCATTATTTTCGTCAGCACCCAGACATAAGAAGTGACAAAAATGTCAGATGATGTTTTATTTACTAATATAAAACAAGTTCTCGTGGAAGTAGACATTCTACGACAATGGAGGTTTATGAAACACATTTCCCAGCACCAAAAATGATTCACGTTGTCCAAGAAAGATAAAAAGCCTGCTGTTAGTGATGAATTTTAATTGGAATGTTACTCATCATGGGCATGAATTCCTTTCATTTGGGAGATGACATGTCCTGCTTCTATGGCTGAAGGACAGTTGAGTCTCCCTGAAAAAGAAAAGTGGGTAGCTGAAACACACCATTCGACATCCAAAAGGTAGAGATGCCTTTAAGTTATCCTGGTGTCACCTGCCAAAACTAGTATTCTGATGTCTCTTTCCAGTTGTCAGTTTGCAGGAGACATTTTCATCAGTTACATGTGAAATTAAATGCAGCAGTCAGACTCAGATGCAATGTATTTCTGTCTTCTTCTACCCTGTTTATGAAAAAAATCAAATGTAATGGGAGCATAAATTGGGAAAATCACTTAATGATAGTGAAGAGTTCTGGAGTTGAAATTGGTCTAGAATTCTACCCAAGATGCAGCAGGAGGGAGATTAAGCAGCACAGAAGTCACTGACAATTGTAGATTCTTTTCAGTTTGACAGAAGAGAGTCTGGAATGTGGCCCATCAACACTGACTGACGCTAGGTAGTAGAGAAAGGGAGCTGGTAAAAGTCAGAAAAAGTGGAGTTAAAGAGGGTGAGGTGCATGGAGAGTGGAAAGGTAAAAATGTAGGGGGAAGGGTAGGTGGAAAGGCTAGGTATATGAAGTTTCAGGACCTCATGTCCTTTGCCAAAAGAAAATCATTTACCGGGGCGCCTGGGTGGCTCAGTGGGTTAAGCCGCTGCCTTTGGCTCGGGTCATGGTCTCAGGGTCCTGGGGTTGAGTCCCACATCGGGCTCTCTGCTCAGCAGGGAGCCTGCTTCCCCCTCTCTCTCTGCCTGCCTCTCTGCCTATTTGTGATCTCTGTCTGTCAAATAAATAAATAAAATATTAAAAAAAAAAAAAAGAGAAAATCATTTACCAACCTTTATGTGATTGAGGAAATACCATGGTTTAGGAAGGTTTAAACTAATCTAATGGACTTCAGTCCCATGATTTTGTGGGGAAGCTATCTCTGCTGACCAACAAGGTGGCTGCAGCCAGCCCCTTTGGAACTCCATATAAAAACATCAATTTGCATCATGGAACCGTGGCCAGCCTGCTTTGGGGAGGTGGTACAAAGCAGTCAATGCTCTATAGATATACAAATTGATTACTTCAATTACCAAAATCAATTTTCCAGAATAGAGTGGAATATATGGAAATGTATCTCAAAAGGTCATTTAAAATTAGTCCAAATGGCCAACTCAAGGCCCTGCATTCAGAAGAGCACATGTAACTCTCCCTCTCTTGTATCTTTGCCTACATAAGGTCTGAGGCTCAAAGCACCCAAGTGGAACCTGGTAAAACAACAACCAAATTGCATTGCTCCCGCTGCTCTCACGAATCTCTTAATAAGCTCACCTGATACAGTTCTTAGTATAGAATCAGGGTTTGCTCCTATAAATAAAAGGGTCACATCTATTCATGGTTTGTTAGTTGCTTCCCCCCTACTCTCCCCGCCCCCAGTCAAATAGATATTTAAACTGTGGCTTTCCTTTTGAATTTGTGGCTTTCCTTTTGAATTGTGGCCTGCCGTGTATGTTTTTGGATATGTTGGATATGTTTTGGATATGTTGTATGTATTACATGAACACATTGACTGTTCTCTGTTCAGATATGATATCCTTTGCATGCAACACAATTACCCACACATCTCTCATGCAAATACACAAAAGTGCATAAGGATGTTTGCTCTCTTAAAATCCTTTCAGATTGCTTAGATGATTTTCTTTACATGTTTTCAACTTACCTAACGGCAAACCTCACTTCATTCTTCACTAGTCTAATTAATTTGACAGGACTGGAAACTTGTTCTTCCTGTTCACACTTACTATTCATCTCTTCAGAATGCCCTGTAGGGAGGGTGAAGCACAATAAAGCAGTATTTACCAAATGCCATCGTGCTAAATGCTCTTTTAGGCTCTTTTAGGCTGACTCGGCACATCGGTGGCATCGAGAAGATCTGACTTTAGGGCAGCCTGACAAAAATGACATTTTCTAGAACATCATTTATCTAAACAGGTCTTGAAGAAGTAAATGATGTCCATTTTTCCCTGAAGTTCTGCAGTGGGCTCTGGAGACAACAATTTATCCCTACTGTATCTGAAATCTCTGCTAAAGAAATGACAGAGGTATCACATTTTGTAAGATAAGCCTTCAGTCTGCGATGGCAAATGTGGAGATAATTTCAAGTTTTTTAAGAACTGCAAGCATAACCTGAAACACACCAGATATTTTGTGAAGGGGGAGGGGTTTGAAATGCAGACTTGATAAATGCAACCAGGGAGAAGGGCTTTTCCTTTTTGGTTAACTTTGAAAATCTCCTCAGAGAGCAAACTTTGATAGGGGGCAAAGATTCTTACAAGGTTGGTACAGGTGGGTAATTAAAAAAATAAGAGTGAATTTATCTGCATACATTATTTAAATACCTAAAGCATTTCTCTGCTTTAATGATAAATTACGATCAGTAAAATCTGTTGGCTGCCTTCAAGCTAACTAATGGATCACTAATCAGCAACAGTCGAATCATCCTAACTAAGGTGGAATAAATATCTTCACGGAAGCTGCAGCTAATTTTTTCAGTCTAAACCTTACATATGCATGTCTATATTCTTGTACTTCATCTGTGTGTATGAATGTGTGCATACATGTATTCGTATGCACATGTTAAAACCCTATTCTTTCATACGTTCTTGTTCACCCACCACTGCTCTCTTCTTTTTTGTATGTTGTATAAGAAAGATTGTTCCTGCAACTAATTAATCCTTAAAGAGATTGGCTGATACATCTCATTGTTAGCAATACATTTTTAATTGTTCATTTTACTCAAGCACCATTTGAACACAAGTCAATTTGCAATTTCATTAGAGAACAGAAAAGGCCTGGGGTCTATTCCTGGTTTAAAAAAAAAAAATAAAAAGCAGGCAAAATTTCATAAAGAATGTTAATCCTCTAATTAATCAAGCAAGAATTTATGTGTCCTGCTACTTGAGCATAAGTCTTCTTGCCAAGAAATGTACTTTGTCATACCTACCCCTCCAGAGAAACCTCTTTTACTAGCACTGTGGCCAAATACCCTGGCAACTAATGATGAGCTTTGAAGCAGCATTCACAGACCATTTGCTTTGATGACATTTGGAGGCTTTTCTCCCTCATTCCCATTCTATTGTAAGTAGAGTACACATGCCATACAGCCTTTGAAAACTAATCAATACAGTAAGGTTTGTCAGGTTGCGGCTGACTAGTATTACGTCTTTAAAACTCTTTTCTTAGCTGACTTGTTGTACACATTTTTAAGCTAAACCTTATGAAGGGGGTTGGGTAGATTATCCTTACTATACTCACAGGCACACTAGTGTGCCATGGCTCTTTCTTCCATATTTTAACATCAAAAGCTCATAATCTGTGTAAGTTAACCTTCCATAAAACTAAAATTATATGGTCATCATACATAATCTGATGATTGATTACAGCTGTCAAAAAGGTCACAAATTGTAAATGTTTACTACAGTTGCACCATGAAAATTATTACATACTTTTAAAAAATCCATCTAGAGAAAATAGACAGCTTACATTCATAGGTTGCAGAACTGAAGCATATATGTTTTCTTTGTGACTTTTAGCTTTCTTAAAATCAATGTTAAAACCCTTAGGTCTGATTTTTCATTTCAATGTCTTTGTGTAATGTGCCTCAACCATACCTCATCTAATTTAATAAGATGCAAGCTAAGGAAGTACTTAAGTTACTTATCAAGGGTTTCAGATGACACATTATTATTGTATTCAAAAGTCAATATTTGCTAATCATGTTAGTACAGGAACTGTTCCAGGCCTACAATTCTTAAATTGCAGAGATATTTAAGATTAATTAAACCTATCTCCCTTGGTCCTCTCTCTTCACCTCTGTGGAAAGAGTAAATCAATGACATCCTACGCAAGCCCAGGGAGCCAGAGCTTCAAGTCTGAAAGCCACTAACATCTTGAAGCCTCTGTTTGCATCAGTGCCCTAGAGTTGAGCTTTGCCATTTCTCCACGGTTTAAGGAATATTTGTATGTTTTGAGAGCAAAGTTCACCGATTCGCTTGATGTAATTAAAGAGGTATACCCATTCCTGAGCATGTAACATGGACTCCAATATTTATTTAAGTCAGGACAGTGCTGAAATAATATATTGTCTGACTTCTTCTTTCTTTTTATTTGAAAACTTGTGGCTAAATTTGCAGCAAATGAAGTTGAAAGGGCACTTGCCCTTTTTCAAGCCTGGCTTAATGAGAACATGCAATGAGAACTGGGCCCACATCACTGAAGGGGCTACACTCAAATGACACGGTTCCAGTGAACCCCTGACCTCTCGCTTATACCCATGAACAGAGACAGCCAATTGTTCAAAGGTCAAGGCTCCTTTACTTTTAGGCAGTAAACCCATTTCTAATCTAATGTTACGTACAGAGCCCAGGACTTGGCTGAGATTAAGTGATAAATAAAACTTTGAAGTCTTATTAACGTGTATTGACTAGGAGAAAACTGGAAAACGTAGTACTGCAGTGATGACTTACTGCTAGTTCCATTCCCTTGGGCAGAGACTAGTGCATTAACCCAATATGCCACCCAGCATATATTTACAGGTAGTTAGTGAACACAGTAATGCTATGCAAACTGAATATCTGGAACATGAATCAATAGAGACCAGCTAATTAGGTTATAAATGCATTGATTTTATTTTTAATATGTCCTCAAATAGAGTCTGTGAGTAAGCACTCTGAAATGGGGCTCTTAAAACGAGAGAAGCGACAATCAGATTATTCTCTGCCACCCTCCAATCAATCCAGAAGAGGTAGGTAAAATACTCTGATGCATATTCTATATAATCAGAATGACACATCCTATTAATATTCCAATTACTGTTGAACTATTAGCAATGCCTGAGTCTGGTGTCTTAGAACCTCATAGCAGTAATCCGGGAACTTTGTGTCTTTTGTATTCATTCAGTTTAAAATGAGACAATTTTCCCTTTAAAGCACTTTTATTAAACATTATTTTATGCATGGATTTAACATCCTAATTGATTTAGGTGGACTCTCAGAATGAGTTGCTAACTCCTTTTGTTCTTTTCTTCACTGAAAGAGGTCAGCAGCTGTGATCTTATTTATAAATTTAAATGCCAAATTTCAGCACAGTGAGTTACTATTAAAGTAATACTTGTCCATGTTCATAAAAAATCTCTCTTCACACTGTAAAAACCAAGAATCCAATAATTTAATAAACTAGTCTAGAGTAAGAATGGGCCAGAATTGTCAATCTCATCTTAGAACACATAAAAATCATGAAATCATAGACATGAAAGTGACTTTGGAAAAGATACCGAGATGTTTCCAGTCTTCTAAATACCATCTCAATCTAAAATTTGCTTCTTTTTTTGAAACTCATTTAGGAATCTATTCAGTACCGTAGATAAAATATAGTTCTGTAAGCTAACAACCAACTGCTAGTTGAAAACGTCAAACTTGTCATCATTTCGTTAACACTTTATGATGTTAACTTTATCTTAATTAACTTTGATTAAATAAATTTGTGTGATGATATAGTGTAGATCCACCTCTGCTTTCTTACATTATGTAGCTGCTATTGGCCGTGAATATCCTGAACGTGCCACTCAGTGCTGGTGCTCTGGCACAGCTTGAGAGGAGTGGAGAGAGAAAAAGATGGATGGATGTGATTTAGGGGTAAAGTCTGAAAGATTAATAGTTGACCTGGGGATATAAGTAAAATAGAGGAATCAAGGATACTAGACTTATGGCTTGAGAAACTGGGTGGATATCTATTTCTAAAGATGGAAAATGCCAGGGAGATGAACTTGAGTTTGGGGGCTATTGGTGAAATAAAGAATTCTCTTTGGATATGGTAAGTTAGAGATGCCCAAGTGGAGATTCAAGGGTGCTGATGGATATTTAAATCTGAGGCTCAGAAGTAAGGTCTTTTTTTTTTTTTTTAAAGAAGTAAGGTCTTAACTAAACAAGAGAACTAAAGCATTGTCAGCATATAGATGACATTTAAAGCTATGAGAATGGATAGGCTAGGGGCACCTGGGTGGCTCAGTTGGTTAAGGGTCCGACTCTTGATCTTTGCTCAGGTCATGATCTCGGGGTTCTGGGATTGAGCCCTGCGTTAGGCTCCATGCTCAAGTGGAGAGTCTGCTGGAGATTATCACTGTCTCCCTCTGCCCCCCACTTTGGTCATGTGCACCTGCATTCTCTCTCTCTAAAATAAATTAATCTTTTTAAAAAATGGATGGGCTAACTCAAGGGATGAGTATAGAGAGAAAAGAGGGGCTGAACTCTGAAAAATCAACATTTAAAAGATAGGCAGTCAGTAGCCTCTGTGTAGGGGTCAAAGACCATGTTCCAGAAGACTTGATCAAATGATTCAGAATGAGATGTGAGAAGTGTTCCTTTCCTCATACCCTAATAAACTGTACCAAGTTGAGATATTTGCTTATAAAGGATGACTTCATTATTCTTGTTTTTTTTTTTTTTAAGATTTTATTTACTCATTTGACAGAGAGAGAGAGAGAGAGATCACAAGTAGGCATAGAGGCAGGCAGAGAGAGAAGGGGAAGCAGGCTCCCCAATAAGCAGAGAGCCCGATGCAGGGCTGGATCCCAGGACCCTGAGATCATGACCTGAGCAGAGGCTTAACCAACTGAGCCACCCAGGTGCCCCTATTCTTGTTTTTTTGTTTTTAAATTAAAATTTCAATATAAAAAGCTAAGCAACTTATCTGAAAATAAGTATAGTAAGAGGATGGGGGAAAAAAAGAGGCCGAGGGTCATGCTAACTCTATTCCTGAATCAAAACCTTTGCAGTTGCTATTCCTTGTTTTTCTGGGACACTTCACCTTCAGAAATCTATATGCCTCACTCCCTCATGTTTTCCTGGTGTCTATGTAAATGTTACCCATTTGATGAGGACTTCATTGACTTATTTAAAATAGCAACACCCATCCTATCCCTATCACTGTCTATCCTCTTTCCTTTCTCTTATTTTATCCCATAGAACTTCTCACCATCTGGTATATACTTGTTTATTTGCTTGTTTTCTGTCTCTTCTCACTAGAACATAAGCCCTACAAGGTCAAGAATTTTGTTTTATTGCACTGTTGTGACACAATGCGCCACGCCCTAATACTTGACACATCGTAGGTTCTCAACATATGTATTTTAAATGAATGAATGAAAGAACAAACCAACCAAAGAGATCAAAGGGTACAGTCAAAGGGGTAGCAGGAAAACCTGGAGGTATCTTAGAAGCTTAAAAAAATAAAAAGTGTTTGGAAATGGAATATGGTCAGATAGGTTAAATGCTGCAGAAGGGTCCAGGAAGACAACACAGCAACAAACGCCTCACACTTGGAATCATGAGAGTAACCGATGTTGGAAAGAGCAGTTTCAGTATAGTGGTGGGGTCAGGAGTCAGAATGATGGCTGAGGAGGTATAAGGAGATAAGGAAGTGGAAATAGAATCAGTAGGTAACAAATCTGAGAAGTTTTGCTGTGAAAGAAAGTATTGGTGCAAGTTAATACAGAGGAATATGAGATGAAAGAAGGGTGCATTATTAATTTTTGCTCTGGATTTTTAGTGGTGTATGGTTTAACTCCTGCTACGGTATTGCTGGTTAACAAACAACCATAAAACCTTACTGGCATTCGACAACACACATTTTTTACTTCGCTGGAGTGCTCAGCTAGGTGGTTTTGCTTTATGTCTGGCTTTTAGCTGGTTGTTGTCTGATCTTCAGCTAGGATTACTCAAGTGTGTTCCACATGTCTCTCGTCCTTAGAAACCACAGTCTGAAAGCAGATGGTCCTCCTATTGGTTACCAGCCTAGTTTCGATATGTTCTCAAAATGGCAGCTGAGGCACAACACATACATGGAAATAGGCAAGTCCTCTTGAGCCCTGGATTCAGAAGTGGCACACTCTGTCACTTTTTCTTCATTCTGTTGACCAAAGCAAGTCAAGAGGGCAGCTAGATTCAAGGGGGAGATATTCCAATTACTAGAAACAAACTGCTCTAAACTTAGCAGTGTAAAATAACCATTTTATTGTCCTTACAAATTCTCTGGGTCAGGAATTCAGACAAGGCAGAGTGGGGGGGAGGGGTTGACTTACCTCTGCTCCATGATGTCTGGAGCCTCAGTCGGTAAGATACAAAGACTAGGGACTAGAATCATCTGGAGGCATCTTAACGTTTGGTAGTGATGTTGCTTATCAATTAGGACTATAGCTGGAGCTGTTGGCTGGCACTAGCATGTGGCTTCTCCATGTGGGCTAGGCTTTCTCACAGCTTAACAGAAAATTTGATTCTCACATGGCAGCTTAGAGCTCTGAAGGCTGATGTCCCAGTGTACAAGGCATAAAGCATGTCTTCTTTTATTACCTAGTCTCAGAAGTCATACAGTGTCACTTCTGACACATTCTATTGGCCACAAACCAATTCTCAAGCTTTCTCCAGATTCAAGAAGGGGGAACTTATAGTCCACCACTTTTTGGGAAGTGGTAAATTTAGGAGATGGATACAGGCACATGAGTGTGGGAGGGAGAAGAAGAAAGATGCAGTAGTTTACATCCTAATATCAGTTGTACTTCATTTGGTGTTACTTGACCCTGTCTACTCATTCTATCTGAGAGCAGCCAACACAGGCTGGAAGGTTCTTCACCCCATAAGAAAAAAAAAAAATTTTTTTTTTTAACATAAGACTGGAGCCTCTGCGATAAAGAATTTGTTCAAATTGACTCCATCCACGTGATTTTGAGATTAAGTCCCTGAAGAGTCTTGGGCATAGCTTCTGAGCAAGCTTCTTTACATTTAAAAGCCACAACAAAAAGTATAAATGCAAGTCTCAGCAACTTGTACTATAAGGGGTCGGTTCTCAATGTTGGACTGAACGACTCCCAGGTCTTCTCCTGAGACATTTCTAGGGTGGCTTTGGTGTTCAGAAATTTCAGTATAGCAATACCTTACAGACCATGCTGATTGCAGGTTAAGTTTGCAAAAGCCTGTAAGGTATTTCAGGTCTTTGAGTTATTTGATTATTCAAATTAATTTTAGCCACAGATGTTTATATAGGAGTTCTCTTATTATTTCATTTCTTATATTTAATTATAATATGCCATTATTTCAACAAATCACATTTTGAATATGCTAAACCTAAGCATTTGGGAAATAGATGAAACTTTTAAAAGTAGATTTTGCTTTTCCTTGTGGGCTTTCTAGGCTAAATCTTTGAAAATAAGCTGACATCTGTTGTAAATTTATGTTATATATTTATGGTCTCTAACACATATACAACTTTATACAATTCAACAAACACAAAAATGAATTATATAATACTGTTATTCCACCCCACCCCCTGCTTATTGTAGGGGATACATTCCAAGACCCCCAGTGGATGCCTGAAACCACAGATTACACAAAACGCCATATATACTCATGATTTTTCCTATACATACACACCTCTGACAATATTGAATTTATAAATTAGGCACAGTAAGAGAGTAACAACAACTAATAATAGAACAATTAGGGCGCCTACATGGCTCAGTGGGTTAAGCCTCTGCCTTTGGCTCAGGTCATGATCTCAGGGTCCTGGGATGCAGCCCTGCATCGGGCTCTCTGCTCAGGGGAGAGCCTGCTTCCTCCTCTCTCTCTGCCTGCCTCTCTGACTACTTGTGATCTCTGTCAAATAAATAAATGAAACCTTAAAAAAAAAATAGAACAATTATAATAATATACTGTAAAGAATTTATGTGACTGTGGTGTCTCTCTTACAATGTCTTACTGTACTGGGCTCACCCTCCTTTTGTGATGATGTGAGAAAATAAAATCCTGTGTGATGAGATGAAGTGAGGCCCATGATGGAGGCATGGTGACGTAGTGTTAGGCTGCTATTGACCTTCTGACTAGACATCAGGAAGAGAATCGTCAGCTTTCAGATTGTGGTTTCCTGCAAGTAACTGAAACCATGAGAAGCAAAACTATAGATGGGGGTACTACTGTATATATATTATGTATTGATATACAATATATCTAAAAACAATTTGATTTATAAAAGAGAAAGTTTCAACTCATTCTTTAGTGTTACATATTGGATGTAATGAAAAAATAGATGCTAAATAATTGACATAATATACTATTTGAAGAAGATATTTTTTTTCATGAGTAGGGAGAGGAGTATTTGAATAAATATCATCAAATATTATCAATATTTATAAAGCATTTTATGGCTTAAATTTTTTTGAATTATTGTATGTATAGCCTTCTGTTATATATAAGGCAGGCATTATTGTTTTTTATTCATTTTAGAGATAGGAAAATAGGATCAAAATATTTTTTTTTAAGATTTTGTTTATTTATTTGACAGAGATCACAAGTAGGAAGAGAGGCAGGCAGAGAGAGAGAGGAGGAAGCCGACTCCCCGCTGAGCAGAGAGCCCATGCGGGGCTCGATCCCAGAACCCCAGGACCATGACCCGAGCTGAAGGCAGAGGCTTTAACCCACTGAGCCACCCAGGCACACCAAGGATCAGAATATTTAAATGGCTTTCTCAAAGTAAGAAAATGGCAGAGCTATAATTTGAACCCTGTTTCTGTTGCATCTCACTAAATGGATTGTGTGTATGTATAATGACATACCTAAATTTATACATATTTATATACAGGTCAATTTTATGTTATTCATAATCACATATCTTATTTTGTGTATGTCCATAGAAATGAATATATTAGTGGTTATTTAGATTTTAAGCAAATCGCTCATATTTTTAAAGATACAAATATATACTTACTCCTACATTTTTCCATCTACCCATCAAACTTCTGGTTGATATCTGAAAATATGTTTGCATCTGATACACATTGGGATAAGGAGGTATTTAAAAGATTACAGGTAATAAAAATACCTTTAGATTTTTGAAAGCCAAACAAACATAGAACCTTAGTGTTCAAACCTGGCATTTTACTCACTTTGTTTTCAGAGCTAAAGTGATTCAGCAGTTAAAATTCCATGAAAATTTATGAGGAGGAGCCAAGACAGAGAAAATAGTGTTTATATATAAACCAGCCTTGACCTGACAAAGCTTTTGCTAAAAGTTCAACGTAGAAGACTCATCCATAGATTCAAGGGCAAAAAACTTAAGAAAAAAACCAACTGGGCAGACATTTACCAGACGGCATGTGGGCGTTAAGTAGAAAGGAGCTGCTGGGTGTGGATGAGGCGGAGTGGGTCTCCCAGATTAGCTGCTTTCTAATACGGATCCAGTGGAAGGACAGGACAAAGAGGAAAGAAAGTCAATGATACCAAACCATAAGAGCTCAGGCCTAAACTCACAAAAGGCAAAGATACTATTTTTTTTTCCTCCAAAAGTACCTTGATATCTGAGGAGTAAAGTTAAAAAAAAAAGACTTACAGCAATTCCTTAATGTCTCAAACCCATGACCAAGTTAATGTACTTCCGTCTCACCATACCTCTAGGATTCCAAAGCTATTCGTTGTAAGCCAAAGGAACAATTTAGTAATGGTTTTTTTTGGAGGAAAACACCATATTAAATGCACACAATGAATCTAGGACACAGTTTGGTTGCAGAAATGTGCAAATGGATGTGTGTTGTGGGGGTGGTTGAACATCTTAAAATCAAGGAAATATTTGATTTGAACCACTTAAGTTAAGAAAAAGATTTATTTAGTGAATAGTACTCAAACGATAACAAGGTTTAACATAAAGCAGACTTTCAGTGGGGTACAATTAAACAAACAGTTAAATAATCTCATATACAAGTGCTTAAACAAGCAAACAATCATAGACTGCCTTGATCACCACTCTGTGCACAGAGCATGAGTCAGAAGAAATTATTTCAGCATCATTGAAGGGAAAAGCCATATTGTGCTCAATTCTGGTTGACTTATTGCAAATAAGGATATCAGAGAAAATGAGAGGTTTATGGCAGAAGGTAGATAAAGTTATTCAGTGACTCAAGGAAATTAATTACAGAGGAAAAGCTCAAAAACTAGGTGCGTCTGTGATGACCTCATTGAGGGAAGCAAGGATGACAGGTGTTGCAAGGGTGGATACCCTGAAGGGATCTACAATTATAACAACGAAAAAGGGAAGTATAAAATCCCCAAGAGAGGCAAGCATGAGCAGAATTTCATTGATATCTCTCATCTACCCCTTAATATTAGTTAGTATTGAAAAGAAAGAGTTCTGAGAAGTGATTAAGATGAATACAAACAGGGCAAATGTGGACCTGATTAAGAATTCAGAGGGAGGGAAATCAACTCTTATTAAGGTACATCTTTTATAATTTTACTTTGTCTGGAATTTTGCTGACCCCCAGTGAATACTTAAGGAGAAAAAAATATACCCCTAGCTTGTCTGGAACTGGTATGTGAATTCAAGCTCTATGTTTTAGTATAAGGCAAAGCTTTTTTCTTTGTTTATTCTTGTGATTAAAATATTACATGAAATGAAACCTAGTAGCGTGTTATAACTACTGTTCAGATGCCACATTTCAGTTATTATATGCCATACTTTATGACTCTCAGAAACCTTTGAGATTAGACCCATGTGAGATCCTCTGGTGTCTGCTCCATCTCCCACTGAACTTGTTTGTATCTGATCGCAGTGATTTGAGCTCTCGATGGGAGAGAACGGAAGGAAAAAGTCCTCAAACTTTATAAACACAGAATACAGATTAATAGCTAAAGTAAATGTTCATTTGACATAAAATGTTGATCAGGATGTCTCTTCAGAATACTTCTGCACTACCCTTGGCATTCAAGACGCATATTTGGATTCTATTAAAAAGAACCCTCGAGAAAGCCCAGAATTTACCTAGGAAAAAACGAGCAAAACGTGAAATGCCCTTAAGCTTCACCATTCTATAATTGCAAGTAAGGTCATATTAACAGTAATGGCCAATATCCTTGCAGTTTGAATGGCTTTTCTTAGAACAATATTACATCCAGAAACCTTAATGAGAGGAATGCATATTCTGTTTTTCTAAAAATTTTAAACTTCTGTATAACTGAAGGTGATGTTCACTGAGTTGAGAGGAGAAAATTCCAAAATATAGGTTTAAGCCTACATAATTGCTATCTTAATAAAAAAAGCTAATATCTTAATATATAGAAGCTCTTGCAAATCAAAAAAGATTGATAATTGTGGGA
This sequence comes from Mustela nivalis, assembly GCF_964662115.1. Classification (NCBI taxonomy): domain Eukaryota; kingdom Metazoa; phylum Chordata; class Mammalia; order Carnivora; family Mustelidae; genus Mustela; species Mustela nivalis. The sequence continues at coordinate 18,936 of NW_028135348.1, read as the reverse complement.
GAAAATGGACAAGTAATAGATATAAAACAGATGCTCAACTACTAATCAAAGCAATGTAAAATGAAATTACAAAATAATATGTTTTGCCTCTCATAAAATGAATTGTTAATAATCTGAACTGAGCAGGGTGTGGGGGGAATGACAAACTCTCTTAGATGAGAAATGAGATTTTAAATTGGAACATTTTTAGAGGGTGATTTAATAAGACAAATAAAAAATTTAAATGTATAAATTTTGCCTCAGCAATTCTACTCTTAGGAATATATTCCAATGAAATAACCAGACAAGTACACAAAATTTATGTCTATATACTTGGAAATTTTATAACAAGTAAATAATACAGATAGATTGAAAATAACCTTAATTTTTATTGGTCAAGTTTGAATAAAGAATGGTAGAATTATAAAATGGAATATGGCAAAGCCTTCAAAAGGATAAAGTGACTATTATGTGGAGTTTTCACTGAATGCAAGCATGGTTGGACACTAGCAGACTGAATAATAAAACTTTCATATTAATGTATGAAAAGATCATATATCTATAAATGTTTGTTACAGATTGAATAATGCCCCCGACAAAGGAGATTCAGGCAATGTGACCATAAAGGCAAGGATTAGAAAGACACAGCCAGGATAGGATTGTCTTGTAATTCTATAGAGAAGCAAACTGAGCCTCAGAGAGGCCATGTAAACTTCCCAAGGTCTTGTATTGTCTAATAACTGACAGAACTTGGATTCCAACCAGGCGATCTGACTTCAGAATGTCCTTGTTCATGGGCATAGGATAGTATAAGTTCAAGCTTCAACTGACTATCTTCTCTTTATTGAGCATCTATCTATGTATGTGTCATATAACAAGCAAGCCCTACCCTTGGGAAAGATAATCATTTCTTGGATGTATATATATATTAACATATATTTTTTAAAAAAGGGAAAGAGCTTTCCTTTTTAATTACTATATAGCTTTTTTTTTTTTTTTTAACTTACTTATGCCAGATGTTATGTTAGATGCTGGAATGTAGCAATGAACAAGAAAGGGAGGTCTCTGTATCTCTGGAACTTAGAGGAGGAGATAGACAGTGAGTCTCTAAATGACCTCAGCCAAGCAAAGGGATGGAGTAAAAACATTCCAGGAAGTAGGAATAGCATGGGCCTTAGGCAGGAAAGGTATGCATTTATCCAGCAAATCCCTGTAGATCACAAGGTTGTCTCCCTGAAGAGGAAATAGAGAAAGCATTGAGTTCCCAGAAGGACTTAACAAAAATCCCACAAGTTCTTACTCATCATATCCCATTTTAATGATTAGCTTCATGAGGTCAATCTCTTAAGATAGAGGACTACAAAATATTCCTTTGTTACAAGAGATTATTTTAATTAAAGTACTTGAATAAACCTTAATTTTTAAGTATTTAAAGTCTTTGATTCAAATCAAATCAGAGAAATCAGATTTCCCTAATATTCTTACAATACACACACACGTTCACATACTCACAGTGATACATTATCACACCCATACATACATAGTAACACACCCTTACACACATGCTCACAGGCATTCTCCCATACACACTCATACTCTCATGCATATCATTATGCAGTAGAGCACACACAGACAATCATACAAACACACACATGCTCACATACTCATCTCTACATAAACCCACACATTCTAAGGGAGGGTGCTCAACTCATTTATTCAATATTTTAACAAATACTTATTGATCATCTGCCAAGTGCCTAGAGATGAAAAAAAAAACAACCCAAGATTCATCTCTGCCCTCATGGGGCACTGCTCCTAATGGGAGGTACAGAGACTCAACAAGACAGCAGAAAATGCAGATTATAATTCCAGCTTGTGATGAGCAGCATTGAGAAAATAAGTCAGGTGATGAGAGAAGTGTTGCTGGAAGGTAGATGATTTAGGGCAGATGAAGAAGGCTTCCCTGGAAGAGGACGTTTGAACGGAGGCCTAATGACAAGAATGAGCCAATCATTCAGAGAAAGGGAGAAAGAACAGTGCAGACAGAGAAGAGCAAGTACCTGGAGAAAGGGCTTGGTGTAGACAAGGAACCAAAATGTGGTTGTATGGCTGAACTTCTATGAGCAAAGTGATGGTGAAATAAGATCCAGGAAGGGACACAGAAGTTAAATTAAGCCCCTATAAACCATGGAGCTGAATTGGGATTTATTCTAAGAACAGACAGAAATAACAGATAGTATATATATGTATATGCCCCCACTTGAAAGGATTTGTAGTTTTATAAGTCCTTTCTGGCTACCATTTGAGGAATGGACTAGACAGGACAAGGGTAGAAACTAGGGACCCATGGGGAAGTGGATGCAGTTGGCCGGGAGGGAGTGATGATAGTGGTATGGGTATGATTGGTCACAGTGGAACTGAGGAGAAAGTCATGGATTTAGGACGTACGTTGGAAGTAAGAAAGACAGGATTTTGTCACAGCTTTGATGAGGTGATGAGATAGGGTAGGGTTAAGGATGCCTTCCAGGTGTTCTGCTTGAGCATCTGAGGACACTGTGGTAGCTGGCCTTTTTTTAATCACTGTCTGTGTCATAGTAGTGGCTTCTATTTATCCAGTGCTTACTGTGTGCCAAGTATGTGCTTTATATGTATTATCTCATTTATTCTTTACATCTCTGTAAAGTTGGCCCTATTATTATCTCTGCTTAGAAATGAAGAAATTAAGGCTCAATGAGGCTTGCTTCCTCAGTTCCAAGGATTCATATGTAAGTGAACCAGAATTTAAATGCAAAAACTCTGAACCCAGAGTCACCTCAGTGAGACATTGAGTAACCATTATTTCAGAAGCCCATCACTTCACATTTGAATTACCAAGATCTTTATTACTAGTTTCTCTTCTGTCCTCAAGTTGACTCAAATGGTGATCAGTTCACTACAATTTGTACCCTCACCGTAGACTTGGAAGAACAAGTGAAGTGCTGACCGTTCATTTTTCTATTTGTGCTGTAAAAAGATAATACAGGTGGATTAGAATTATAAATGGAAATAAAGTTTGAGGGTTATATTTGGATTATATTTTGTCTCTAATATAAGCAAGAGATTTAGTCATACAAAATTATAACCATATCAAATAAATAATTTCAGAGATGAGTGCTTTGCATATAATTTTCCCCCATTATTAATTAGGGTTGGGGGCACACTGTTGTCATGAAACCGAACCTATTGTTAAATATGACATTACTGGGGTGCCTAGGTGGCTCAGTGGGTTAAGCTGCTGCCTTCAGCTCAGGTCATGATCTCAGGGGCCTAGGATCAAGCCCTGCATCGGGTTCCCAGCTCAGCACAGAGCCTGCTTCTCCCCCTCCCCTACCGCCTCTCTGCCTACTTACAATCTCTCTCTCTCTGTCAGATAAATAAATAAAATCTTTAAAAAAAATTTGACATTACTCCTGCTTAATTGGATTGCTCTTTTTCTGGTACTTCAAGACTATCTCCTTCCCCATTCAGCAATGTGTATATCCTTGATTCACGATCCTCCTTTCTTCACACATACTCCTGATATCATCAGCTTTTGTGACTTCAATTCTCACCATTTGGCCATTCCTGACCCTCAGTGCCATTGACCTCTTTCAGATCTCTGTGTAGCATTTCTTGTCTACTGGCTCCAGGCAGGAGGGAGAGAAAAGGAAGAATGAACTCCAGAGAGCAGAGTGGTGAAAGGTGGTGAAGATGATGGTGATAATGACAATGATGATTTCTAGGTGTAAGGGGAGACAAGCCTGATTCAAGGTCCTATTTAAGACATTTAAGGAAAATCTTATTTGCACTATCCATGGGGGCCCTGTGAGCTTGGAGACAAATCTACACTCAGATTCTGAACACTGAACTGTTATTGTGTATAGAGGGCATCCTCTGTTCTGTGCTCAAGTGAATATATGTAATTACACAAACACTACATAGGGACCGTAATCCCTATATCCGTTACTCTAAATATAAGTCCCATCCCTTGTATATAAGGATGATAAGCATAATCCAACCAGGGACAGTCCTGGGAGGCCAGAGAAGTCATGGAGGTTGCTTGGCTGGATGGTGTATAGGATATATACAGGAAGGTATATAGGATATAAGTATGTTCAGATTTCTAGACAAAATAAGCTTAGGTGCTAATCTCACCTACAGGGACAAATGTATTCTTTACACTATTTCTGACCCTCCCAACTCCCACCTCTGTACCAGGATGTCTCGCTTAGCGAATAAAAAAAGCACCAGAAACAGGAGGTGAAAATACAGAGGGAGGTAGAAACAGGAGAGAGAGAGAGGAGGTGAAAGACACAGATCAATTAATCCTCCCATTTTTTTAAATCAGAGAAAACCTTGGCATTCAGTGATGATGAATCAATGCTGCTGACAGATACATCATGTTAGGATCTCAACAATCTAATTCTTCCATCAACAGAAAAGGCAGGTAATTACCACATTATCAAAAGGCTTAACAAATACAGGAGGGAATGCCACGCAAGTACTAGTGCTGCATTATCTGACTCATCCTGTTAAAGACTTAGCGCCATGTTCTAGACTGATCAGCACTCCTGGAGAGAGGATAGCAGAGTAGGTTAAAATCTCTTCTTAGGAGAGAAATCTCTTTTGATTAGAAAAAAAAAAAAAAAATTTGAAGGATCATTTCAATTGTGGAAAGACAGGCCTTAGGACATGGCCAGTTGTGAGATAAGGATAAATAAAGGATTACATTGTTCCTCATAATGAAATGGGAACAATTTTTAATTTTCAGGGACATGAGAGAGGGACAGCTCATCTCTTGGCCATTCCAGAGATGAAAGGAGAAGGAGGAAGATAATGTTCAAGGAAAAGTCACAAAATGACTAATTCTCAATAGTACAAATAGCCAAAGGACTTTCAAGAATGTCAGTGTCTAATATTAATCTTCTATCTGTTGTGCTATAACTCAGGGAAACTACTCACCAGATCAACAATAAAAGTCTATTGCACATAACTATCTTTGGTAACTTCTTTGTTTGGATTGTGTTTTGGAGAATTTAGAAGGGAGTTCTGATCTCTGTTGAGCCAACTAAAGACAGAGAGCTTCCGCAAGAGGTCAGAGATAAATGAGTTAAAAATTCAGCAGAAGCCAAAAACTAGATGTGACCATAAGAAATATATTTCAGAGGATTCTCAAAGAGACATCTTGTGGTACACACTGAATTTCCCATGATGGAGAGATGGAATTTAACATTTAAACTCATAAAGTGGGGCGCCTGGGTGGCTCAGTGGGTTAAGCCGCTGCCTTCGGCTCAGGTCCTGATCCCACGCTCCTGGGATCGAGCCCCACATCGGGCTCTCTGCTCAGCTGGGAGCCTGCTTCCTTCTCTCTCTCTCTCTGCCTGCTTGTGATCTCTCTCTGTCAAACAAATAAATAAAATCTTAAAAAATAAAAAAAATAAAAAAATATAAACTCATAAAGCTAGGGATGCCTGGGTGGCTCAGTCAGTTAAGTCTCTGACTCTTGATTTCAGCTCAGGTCCTTATCTCAGGACCCTGATTTTGGGTCCCACGTTGTGCTCAGCACTGCTTGGGATTCTTTTTCTTCCTTTCCCTCAGACTCTCCCTACTCCCTCCCTCCCTCTCTTAAAAAAGCAAAACAAAACAAAACAACAAAAAACTTGTAAGGCTAGAAGACTGAGGCTTACATCTGAGTTAATATTGCAAACATCAAAAATTTGTTTAATCTGTCCCATTGTTTAGAATAGCTTGAAAGGGAAAAAAGTTAAATACCCAACAATAGATTAGGAAAAAATGATAATGTATCCACTAGATGAAAAATTATGTAGTTAATTAAATAATATTTACAAAGGATTTAAAATAAAATGATAAAAGGTTTTGGTATGTTGTTTAAGATGAAAATAAATGATATTAATTGTGTATGTGGTATGATTGGAACTCTGAATTACCTGAATTCATCCTAGGAATACAGAGATGACTTAATTCTAAGAAACTTATTAATGTACTTTCACCAGTTAATACATCAAGGGAGGAAAATGCATTTATTTCCATAGATACTAAAAATACAACATCCATTATTTTTATAATTCATTAACATAATAATAGATGTTTAACATGATTTTCTACCTAAGGCCAAAGCCAGGATTTTGCTTAAATGTTGGATAATTAGATACATTCCCGTTAAAGTCTGGGAACAATTTAATACTATTCCAACTGTACTAACTAGCCAGTACAATAGGCTAGAAAAATAGCAAATATATATAACCTAGGTATAGGTCAGTAAAGAACTAATTAAGTAAATGATAGAACACACAGTAGAAAACCAGGGGCCATCTGCAAATAAAAGACTAATATATTGTTAAAATAAAAGTGAAAAGGTATAGAGCTTGTAAAACATTGTATGTAGAATGCTTCTATTTGTATAAGGGAAAAAGCAAGTTTGTATATACACAGACTGTATAGAAAAAGAGAAGATTTGAAACAGAATAGTAAGGAGAGGAGTAAGAATCTGGAAGTCTGGGATGGGAAGGAAATTTTCATATAAATCCTTTTTTTATATTTGGATTTTTGATTTGTAAGTATTACTTTTCTAATTAAAACAACAACAAAAAAACTTCATAGGGGCACCTGGGTGGCTCAGTCCTTAAGTGTCTGCCTTCTGCTCAGGTCACGATCTCAGGGTCCTGGAATCGAGCTCCACAGTGGGCTCCCTGGCTCAGCGGGAAGGCTGATTATCCCTCTCCCACTCCCTCTGCTTGTGTTCCCTTTCTCACTGTGTCTCTCTCTGTTAAATAAATAAGTAAAATCTTATTTAAAAAAAAAAAAGAAGAAGAAAACTTCATAAATCAAAAAATAACAGGAAACTAAGCATCCAATTATAGAAAAAAAAATTTTTTTTTAGATTTTATTTATTTAACAGAGATCACAAGTAGGCAGAGAGGCAGGTAGAGAGAGGAGGAAGCAGGCTCCCCGCTGAGCAGAGAGCCCGATGCGGGGCTCGATCCCAGGACCCTGGGATCATGACCTGAGCCGAAGGCAGAGGCTTTAACCCACTGAGCCACCCAGGTGCCCCTATAGAAAAATTTTTAAATAAACTACGGTAAATGTACTTTATGGGGTTTAAGGCAACCATTAAAAATTGCATGTATAAAATTAAAAGTAAATGAGAAAATGTAGTATATTGCTTAATAAATATTTGTTGAATGAATGAAATGATGAATCCCAAATGGGAAGAGATAGCATAAAAATTGTGGATACTGAATATCATAATTATATAATACAACCCACATATATATAGATATATATATATAGATATATCCAGAGAGAGAGAAAGTAATGTGAGAAGAAAGAAAAATATAGTAGTGGTATCTTCTGCTTGGATGGTATTATAATATAAAATAAAAAACAACTCCTATTTTTCTGAGTTTCAGAAATTTATATAATAAATGTGCATTGTTTTAAAATGAAAAAGTTTGTTTTAATATAGGAAGTAAGATACTTTACTTTATCTGCTTTTCTGAAGAAATGTGGATAATAGCAAATAAATTACTCCCCAAAGGTGATTCATGCAGACCCTGCAGTGTGGACACAATTTCCTTAATGTTCACCTTAAACACTACTGTTGATTTTGAGTTTTACTTGCAAAATAAACAGTGAGCCAAAAGAAAACACTGATACAATTGAACTTGATCTGATTTATTCTAAAAGCAGAGACTTGCCTAAGGCAAAATTCTTTAGGAAAACATTGCAACAGCTAAAAGGTGTAAGCTTGTACTTAAACCAGGTGAATTTTCATTCATAAAATTACTTCCTGTTCCTATTATGGCATTGTAAAAAAAGTTAGAAACTGCTGCCCTTGGACTTTAAATTTAGTATATACTTTGTAGGAAATAAGTGACTGTGTGAAAAATGTCTAAAACACTCAGTTGTTGCTCGTTAATGGTGATGTTTAGTCAAGCTATATGAAGTCAATTGAAATCATTATCGGAAATCCAGACTTAGTAAAGTAAGGGATTTTGTTGTCTCTCTAGCAGCTATTTAGGTGTTTTAAAGACCAAGCTATCGGTCTATGGTATATAAATTTGTTGTCAGTTTCAGTGTTTACTAGTAATTGATAAATGTTACTTCACATACCAAATCTCCTATTCTACTCAAACCCTTTGCCCACTTAAATATTTTTTTTTAAGATTTTATTTATTTATTTGACAGACAGAAATCACAAGTAGGCAGAGAGGCAGTGGGGGATGGTGGGAAGCAGGCTCCTTGCTGAGCAGAGAGCCCAATGCAGGACTCGATCCCAGGACCCTGAGATCATGACCTGAGCTGAAGGCAGAGGCTTAACCCACTGAGCCACCCAGGCACCCCCAACTTACACATTCTTTACAAGAGTGGTGCTCATCTCTTTACAAGACAGTGAGCTAATTTTTCTTTTGCTAATTTTCAAAAAACAAAATATTTTCTCCCCTGCTTTTCAATTTTTATGTTTTTTAAAAATGTTTCTAAAATTTTAAGAAGAGAAATAAAGCAAAAGCTCAATGGCTTCTTATTCCCTCTCACATTAACTATTTAGTATATCTTTCAATAACCTCAATAATAACCTCAGTGACCTCAATAACCTCAATAATCTATGTTCCCCCCAAAATACCTATTTCCTAGGCAACATACCTGTGTCTCTGGCCAGAATACCACAGCACACCACTTCAGTTCACTTCATTTCTTTGCTCATTATGTTCTTCCCATTGCCTTGTCTTCTATTCTTGGCCTGAATATTTCTGGTTCAGGTACTCAAGAAGTGGCGAACTGTCAGCTGCTGCTGCTGTCATCTCAAGACTTGACTGGTATTAAAGAATCTTCTAAGCTCACTCACATGGTTGTTGTCTGTTAGCCAAGGCCTCTGTTTCTCCCCACATGTGCTTCTCCATAAGCTGTCACTACTGGCTTCCTCCAGACTTATTAATGAGAGAAAAGGAAAACAAGATAAAAGCCACAGGATGTGAACCAGGAGTGGGGATTATTGGGAGGCATCTCGGAGTCTGGCTACCCTCAGAACCACCACACTTAGAAACCCAGAAAAAGTCCCAGCTTCTCCTAGAAGCTTTCTTTAATCACTACTCTTCTATGATTTCCTTCTTCACAAAACACCTTTAGAAGAAGTTCTCTGCCATACTTGGCTCTTACAATGTCATTTTTGAAATTTTTTGTGTTACATTTTAAGTATTTCTTCTCAGTGCAATGTAAACTCCTGAAGTATGGTAAGTAAGACTCGATGTGTTTGATAATTCCTATTTCAATTTTAGTGATACTGGGTTTAGTAAGTATTGGGATGAGTCTGTTTGAGGGCCTGAGGAGCTTTTAAAAAATACTGATGCTTAGGTGATATCCCCAGGTAGACACTGGTATTCATTTAAATGCTCCTCAGGAGATTCCAATGAGCAGCCAGTAGCTTAGAATATTTCCTGCCTTAGTTGTAAAATTAAGAGGAACCTAATTTGAATTGTGTTTTTTGTTGTTGTTAATTATCATATAATTCCACCAAATGAAACATTTGCCATTTTTTTAACATTTGCTATTTTTGACACAGTTCTCTTGCTTAAAAATATTGGGAGAAGATAAAGTAGCCATAACTCCATTAGTGAATCTAATTTTTTTCACATATATAGTTTTTACTTCATACTCTGTCCAAAATAGGAATATACATAATTGCTTTTCCAAAATGTGCAAGTATCATGTCATCTAATAGAAAAATTAAATTATGAAATATAATAAAAAATTGCCCAAGAGTCATGACAATCAACTGAAATGGTTACAAATTCAGGTCATAAAAGTATTTCCAATAGATAAAATTTATAGTTTAGAGATTGTTTTCAATCCAGCCATTAAAAATCCGTCAGAAAAGGAAGTGTCTGTTTCGCTTAAGTCCTTAAGTCTTTTCCCTTCTTTTACATTGTCCCTGAGGCTTTTGAATTTTCTACTAGTTCTATTTCTAAAGGTTTCCAACTACCCCCCCACCCAAAACACAAACACAATCCACAATCCCAAAAAGGGTGGAGAAAAAAAAAAAAAAGCCTTTCTGATACAAAGGAGTTTTTCAAAGACTTGACTTCTGTGACTTGAGATGCCACAAGGAAAAGATTCTTCACAGCCTGGTTAGAAAAATCAACTGTTTTCAATTGCTTATATAATAGTATTAGCCTTAGTTCTTTTGCCACTCTAATTCCCATCCTCTAATTTGAAGAAATAAGTAGTGAGCTCATTTACCTCTTAAGAATGAGATGCTTCTGTGGTAGCAGAAGCTCTTTTGAAAAGGTTAACTAATTCAAATCCAGAGGCTGAAGTTTAGGACAACGATTCTCAAGTGTGGTGCACATCCTTTACATTCTTTTAGACCTAATCAGCATCTTACAATATAAAATTTGCACTGATGAGCACTGAAAGACAGAGTTAAGCTTTGCTCAACATCTTGGCACACAGGGATATTTCTGAAATCCATCACCCTATCCAGCATAAATATATTAGACTAACAAAAAGTACATGGCTGTTGAAAGTAAAAGAAGGGAAGGTAAGATTGCAATGTTTGAAGACAAAATAGAAATTATGGTTATTTCTGCTGTTCCCAATTAATAGATGAAACAGTGCAGAATTATAGAGGGTTTATAACAATAGACCAACACAGAACTGACCCAGAATCTTTTACCCTACCATCACATAAAAAAAGAAATTAGATCCCCATGCTAAAAAGCTTAAAAGCCAAATTTTACCCCATAAGTGAAAATGAACAGGACTTAACATATACTTTGTATCCTAACCTTATTGCTGGTCTCATGTCAAGTTGTGTTGGAATTTCCTCTCGTATTAGGCCACATTCTGTTGATTGAAAGTTATAGAGAGCTTAATTTTCTTTTAAAAGAACTTTATATACTTCCTCTAAAATCACATTTTAGCAATTTCATTCTTTTTCTTCCCACGGAAATTATAAAATAGAATATACAATAAGTTATTTACGTAATTGTCCAAACATTGTTGCAAAAGTTGGCAATGAAGTAAAAATAAAAATAGAGTTAGTAGAGTTCTAGGAGTAGTGATATAAAAATATAGAAAAGTACATACTTTAAATCTGTACCTTGCAGATAGTTGAAGTATAACTTGTTTCCATAAAATATAGCTACCATGTTTCTTAAATTCATTTATTATGTATTTTAGGTCTAAACATTTGACTGGGTAAGAAAATTTGAAACAATTGTGACTTAAACAGTTAGAAGTCAGAGATATAGCAGAGTTTTATAAGCAGGCAGACACAAACAACTCAAATGGAGTTGCGTTTGAAAACTGTATTTCCTGAAATATACTTTAATAATCTCTGTAAATTGGAACAAGCCAAGGGAGATAACCTCTATAGTGTTGAATATAATATCTCAAATGAGCTGGCATCAAAGATGAAGATGATGTTATAAAGTCAACATTACCCCCATTTTCTTCCTGGATATCACCCAGGCAGCGTAGAGGAAACAAAGTAACACAAGCCCCTTTTTTTTGCAAAACATGTATTCAACAATAAACTAAAAACTATGTGTAGAGTTTCCCATAAGAATACAGGGATGTATGCATAAAGAACAAAGGGGAATAATATTGTATCTTCAAATTTAAGAAGGATCCAGCAAAACACACTTCTTAACAATAAGGGGCACTCTCTGAGATGTGAAATCCAATGCCTTGTTTACAATAATGGAAATAGAATACAGAGGCTGGAGGCAGGAACTGCTCAGGATACAGCTTACTTCTGGGAATCAAAAGGATGGCAACAAATAAGGCATCATGAAGATTGTTATTTGCAGAAAGGGAATGCAGAGATTTGGCATTGTGATAAACCTCCATACTCCCTATCCTCACTGATGGAAAAATTAGAGAGACACACTGGCATACACAATTCTAGGTCCTCAAGATAATTCCAGCTAACCTGGAATATAGCCATTAACTCTTTCATACACTAGATTCCTCAAAATAACTTATCCTGGAGAAACTTATTGGCTTTAAAGATGAGTAACGGGGCACCTGGGTGGCTCAGCTGGTTAAGCAACTGCCTCCGGATCAGGTCATGATCCTGGAGTCCTGGGATTGAGTCCCACATTGGGCTCCCTGCTCTATAGGGATTCTGCTTCTCCCGCTGACCTCTCTCCTCTCATGCTCTGTCCCTCATTCTCTCTCTCTCAAATAAATAAATAAAATCTTAAAAAAAAAAAAAAAGATGAGTAATGGAAAAAAGGAATTATCACTAGAGCCACACAAATATACTTAAGAAAAAGAAACAAAAAAGAGTTTCTTACAAAGAATATTGGGCTGAAAAATGATCTATTGTAGCAACAGAAATTTTAAAATCTCAATTAAGCAGTATCTCCTATGAAGAAAAAACATGAAAAAGATATTCTAAAGTTCAGTTAAGAGATCATAAGACGATAGAAAAAAAAATCATAATGCAACTACAAAGTGAAAGAAAAAATAACAAAACCATCCCTCAAATAAAGGCAAAATATAAACAAGTACAATGGAGAAAGAAATTACAGAAAACAATAAAATAAATATAAGATAGATGTAAGAAAAGGAAAATGAAGGAGGTAAAATGGAAGAGGCAAATTGACTCAGGATTTGCACAGAGTCCTGCTGCTGCTCCTCAGAACAATTTGTTACTTGCACTGTAACCCCTGGAGGATTTCACTAGTTACCAAGCACATTTAGATATGACCTTAAGAATTACATATACTGGCAACAGGTCTTTGGGGAGGACAATGTATGGCCATGAAACTGGGCAGCTGGGGATGCCCGGCTCGCTCAGGGCAGAACACCGCCCCTTTACAGAAGCCAGGCAGCTGAGAACTCCCGGCCCCCCCAGGGCGGAACGCCGCCTGCTTCAGGGAAGCCGAGCACCTGGGAACGCCTGGTCAGCTCAGGGTGGAATGAAAGCCGCCTGCCTCTCTCATCCGTTATCACTCCTTTCTCATCCCAGAAGCGCCCATTGTTGTCCTTTGCATGTGCTTGTTTAACTATAAACTTTATCCTCCTCCTTGCTTGTCTGCAAGACGGGATTAATGTTTGACCTTCATCAATCCTTCTATTGGCTATTGTTTTCTATCCAATAAAAGTGAGACTGTGGAGTTGCTCATGGCAGCAGTCCTTTTCGACTGTTGTACCCTGCTCCCAATCTCTTGCCTCTGACTTCTTTGTGCCTAATTCTTCTCTCGTCGCTGACTGGAAGCCGCAGAGTCCAAAAAGAGAAAAAATGAAAAAGAACAAATAATTTTCAATATAGTTTATTTCATGGAAATAAAAGATTTGGATTTACATAATGAAAGAAAGATATATTTAAAAGAATAAACAATAAAATATTTCCTAGCAAATGTATAGGATTTCAATGAAAAAGAAAAAAGTACTTGGGTAAATGGGCAATAAGCTCAAGTTACTTGTAAGGTATGGGGTATGGGTGGGGGATCAAGATGGTCTCAGAACTTTCTGTAGAAAAATTCAAAGCTAAATATTCCAGAGAAATTATTTAACATCCTCAAGAAAAAAGGAGGGGTGGGTAACACTGAGAATTTTATACCTAGCCAAACTATGATTTACAAATTAAAGTGATATGCAGGAACTCAGGAAATACTAAACTATAAGAACTCAGAAAATATTCTCATGGGTCCAGCTTAAGTAATCTACTGGAATAAGAAAATCTATGGAAAAAACTGTTAATGTTGAGCATTTATTCCATTAACATTGAGGAGTGAAAAAAATGTAGGATTAGAGTTGTAAGAGTAGAAATGTCACAAGCCCTGTCAGTATAAAAATAATACAACTCACTAAAGATGGAAAGAGCAGGGACAAGGAAGGTGAGAATTTCCATTTTCTTTATTTTTAATTGCTTCAGATCAAAGGACATCACTAAACACTCAGCAATCATTAATAGAGATATAATTATATATGTAGATGTTAATAACATGAAAATAATATAACCAAGGGAAAGCAAATGATAGAGGAGAAGGAATGGGAAAGAAAAGGGAAATACAGTAAATATTATTGCTTATACTAACAACTTAGGCATATTTAAAGAAATGGAGAAATAAGAGATTAAGAAATGAGTCCTATGTAATATAATTTTTTAAAAAGATTTTATTTATTTGACAGAGATCACAAGTAGGCGGAGAGGCAGGCAGAGAGAGAGGAAGGGAAGCAGGCTCCCTGCTAAGCAGAGAGCTCGATGTGGGGCTCGATCCCAGGACCCTGGGATCATGACCTGAGCCCAAGGCAGAGGCTTTAACCCACTAAGCCACCCAGGTGCCCCTGTAATGTAATTTTTTTTTAAGATTTCATTTATTTGAGAGAGAGTGAGCAAGCAAGAGAGTGAGAGAGAGAGCAGGAACAGGGGGAGAGGGAGAAGCAGACTCCCCACGGAACAGGGAACCTGACCCACTGCTATATCTGAGGATGCTGGGATCATGACCTGAGTCAAAGGCAGATGTTTAAGTGACTTAGCAACCAGGCACCCTGTGATGTAATGTTCTTATTAAAAAGGAATTCATTAGGAAAAAAGTGTAAATCTCCTGATTATCAGGAAAAAAAATGAAAAATAGGTGCATGGGAGGGGAAGTGCTACTTTTGAAAGGTTTTTAAACAAGTATAAATACAAAAAGCAAGGGCACCGGGAAGGCTCAGTGGGTTAAGCTGTTGTCTTCAGCTCGGGTCATGATCGGGTTCTCTGCTTCCTTCTCTCTGCCTGCCTCTCTGTCTACTGTGATCTCTCTCTGTGTCAAATAAATAAATAAAATCTTAAAAAAAAAAAAAAGCAAAACATAAAATAATGTGACAGCTGACACCAAATATATTTATCATCATAATAAATATAAATAAATTACCTCAACTATTAAGAGAAATTGAAACCTAACTCTATGCAAAAGACAGACTTGCAACAAAGTGATTCAGAGGGGAGAATAGAAGCATGGGCAAAATGTTACCAAGCAAATACAAGTAAACAAAAGGGAAGGGCACAATTTGGGGGTGGAGGTGATAAACTTTTAATACCAGATAAGAATGAATTTGCCCCCAAATCACTAAATGAGACCAAAAATTTACATTATAAAACAAGAGGGTAAAATTGAAAATTAAAATATACTAGTTATGAATCTGTATTGTATATCAAATATTTAACTTGGATACACTATTTAAGGGACAGAGACTAGGGCATCTGGGTGGCTCAGTCAGTTAAGGGTCTGCCTTCAGCTCAGGTCATAATCCCACGTCCTGGGATCAGGCCCTGCACCAAGCTCCCTGTTCAGTGGGAAGCCTTCTACTCCCTCTCCCACTCCCCCTGCTCGTATTCCCTGTCTTGCTGTCTTTCTCTCTGTCAAATAGAGAAATAAAATCTAAAAAAATAAAATAAAGGACAGAAACTATTGAAAAAGAGTTCCACTTTTCTTTAGGGTAGGGGAAGTCAAAAGTAAAAATGAGATACAGCTGGATAACCTAAAAACAACAACAATGCTTTTCTTGAACCTTTCAGAGAGCTGAGTTACAAGGTAATCTATTGAACTGAATTTTGAAAAGTCTCAAGTTCTTATAAGGAGAGATAGTACACACAAACTGCTTCACCTTTGGCAGAGAATGAGAGCAAGATGTGGTTTCCATAGAAGCAGGTAAGAGAACATCCTTGCTAATTGTGCTCTGTCATCTGTTCTTTGTTGTTCTTTTTCTTCTTTACCTGCCTTCTTTTGGATTAACTGGATATTTTATTAATGTTCATTTACCTTCATTAATGTTCATTTACCTTCACTATTGGCTTCTTAGTTTTACTTTTTTTTTACTTTTAATTGTTCTTTTAGGTTTTGCAATGTATATGTTTAACACCACATTTTACCTATTCAACTTTGTATCGCTTATGTATATTTTAAGAAATTTATAACAGTATACTTAGATTTCTTCCCTTTTGTACTATACTTAATTATTGAATTATATTTTAATTCTACATATTTCATAATCCTTACAACACTTTATTACTATTTTGCTTGAGACATTCGATTATCTTTTATAAATTTTTCTAAAATTACCTGAGAAGAAAGAAAATCTAAATGACAAAATACCATAAAATAGATACAATTGTACAGTAGATATTTCTCCATAGTACCAGACTGTGAGGGCTTCAGAAATTAATTCTAAAAGAAAAAGATAAACCTATATTACTTAAATTATTCTAGAGTATTTAGTAAAAAAGACAATTTGCTAAATGCTTTTTATAGGGTGGCCATGGCATTGATAACAATGTATAAAATAGATTTCACACACACAAAGGAAAACTAGTTGTCAACTAAACTGAAAAAAATCTTAAACAAAATATTAACAAAGAGAATCCATTAGCAAATTTCAAGAATTATACAAGAATATAGCTGGAGTGGGGTTGGATTATTTTAGTACTACAAGAACGATTTAAGATTAGGAAACCTAATAATTTAATATAAAATTGAAAACAAAAACAAGAGCAAAAACTCACAGGTTCACTTTATTAATTAGGTAACACATTCACTGGCTACAAGAAATACTTCAAACAATAGTGGCTTAAAGAAAATGGAAATTTACTTCTCTTTTCAGGAATAAATTGCACATAAGCAGTTTCAAAATGATATAGTGGCATCCTAGTATTGGGGAGTTATGGTCTCAACTAACATTAGAGAATTAATAAATGAAAAAAAGGGGGAATAGATGTTGGGCAATATCAAACAGTATCCACCATAGTCATCCCCATTAATAATGATAATAAGACTTTTTTAAAAAGCATCAGTCCTTGATTTTAAATAAATAGGTAAATAATAGGATATAAATAATAAAAACTATTAGCAATAAATGTATCTCATTCTAAAAGCCTGAAATGTAGATATAAAAAATACTTGGAAGTGGGGCACCTGGCTTGCTCAGTTGGTTAAGCAACTGCCTTCGGCTCATGTCATGATCCTGGAGTCCCAGGATGGAGTCTCGTATCAGGCTCCCTGCTCAGCAGGGAGTCTGCTTCTCCCTCTGATCTCTTCCCTCTCATGGTCTCTCTCTCTCTCTTTCAAATAAATAAATAAAATATTTTTTAAAAATACTAGAAGTATCCTTATTAAAATAAGGAGTAAGGTAGGATTCCCATAATAATCACAATTATTCAACCATTTTCTTGCAGATATTATTAAAAATATAAGTACAGGAATGAGAGAAATAAAATTTGTAAAGGATGAAAAGAAATTATTAGTTGTTTTGTTTATCTGTTGATGCATAGAACCCACACCTGAAAATTATGGGCTTAAAATAATAACATTTACTGTCTGTCATGATTATGTGGATTAATTAGGCAGTTCTTTACTCTCTACAGTAATTCAAACTTTATATTTAAATCACTTAATTAGTAAACAATCTAATATAAGATTCTAATATTAGATAATGTTCAAATATTTGGAGAAACATTTTCAATACTGAGTAAATCTTATCTGTAGGTCTTTGAAAGTTTTGGCTCACATGTTCCCTCTGTCATAGTTCTCTCTGACTTAAGAAAGAAAAGTAGGACCAAAAAAAAAAAAAAAAAGTGGGACAATATTTAGTTTGTCCTCTTTTAATTGAATGATGGATATGTTTCAAATCTAAGATTTCTGTGGTTAAGTTTTTAGACTGACTTTCTCAACTTGGTTCACATAGTAGTATTATGACTCATGCATATAGAGTTCCAGAAACGCAGAAGCAGAAGCCTGATCAAGAGCCCGGCATCAGAAAAGTGGAAATAATACAGATGAATAACCAAGGTTGATAACCAAATGATATAGATGAATAACCAATGCCATTGACATGACAGGAGAAATGTAGAGATTCTATATGTGAACCTTCATTGGGAAGTTTCTGGGCACATTAAAATATTTTCTGGCTGTCACATGACACCATTTGAATTGACTGTTTGTTGTTGTTTAAGCTTAATTCATCAATTTTAGAACATTTTCCAGACACATAGAACCGTTTCTATGTTTTATCCCATAACTTCCTTAAAGTATTTAGTCCTCTTTGATGTGGACTATATACAACTTGGAAACTAAACTATAAGTTATGTGAGATTTCAGTAATACTTTCCTAAGGTAATCCACATCTTTTGTCAGCAGTCTTTTCTCTTCTCTCAAATATAAAGACTACATCCAACATTTTAAAAAGAGGCAACTGTGTTTGTGACATTATATAGTTGTCTGGTATTGTTTCTTGCTGTCTCAGAAAGCAAAGGACAGTAAGTTTAGAAAAATAATAAACATTTTTTGAGGGGTGGAAGGGCCAACTCACGAAAATAAAAATGTTACTTTTTTGTCTTTTAAAAAAAGTAACTTTCGGAAACTTCCCATCTTGTATGTCACATTATTCTGGTATGATTGTCAGTTACAGGGCCACTTTCCTGCCCCAAAAGTTGCATGTATCCAAGCAGGGATAATCAGAGCTCTTGTTCAGTGATTGAGAGGGAAACGGGGACGAGAGGTACCTATCTGCTTGTATAGGTTGAGAAAAAGCATGTAAAAGGAATAAAATTCATTTTTCTCACTATGTGGAGAGCTTGGCTAAAGATAAAGTCAACAGAGAGGGACACACAGGGACATAGAGAGGGACGCAGAGGCAAATGTAGAGTGACAGATAGACTGACCCCAAGACAACTTTTACCTAAACAATGGATCATAGCAAAATAATTTAAATAGTGGTGTACACTGTTTAATTTCATCAAACTATTTTCAACTATTTTGGAAACAAATTTTTTGCAGGATCCAGCTTTAAACCTAAAATGCTAAATACCACACATCAACAGTCTTTATACCCCTTTTTCTATACTAGGCTTATTAAAATTACATGTATGCACCTCCTGTTAGCATTACCATTCTTTTTCTTTTTTAAGATTTTATTTATTTATTTGAC